>NC_085002.1:14022993-14115493 GCF_963854185.1 Sardina pilchardus | reverse complement strand
GTTAACACTTGTTGTGTAATCTTGACATTGTCAAACGTGCACAACTATTTTCCCAAATATGTAAAAATCACATGAATGATATGTACATGCAATTGTATATTTCACAAATTCCATCCTGTAGATTTTGGATTGCTCTCAAATTGCTGATCAGGCTTCTGCTGAGGTTCTCACTGACAGCCCACACATCTGAGATGCAACACCCACTCAGCTAACCCACACAAGTCAGTTAAAAGAGTACTGTGATGGGAGTATTGCCATTCAATGACTAACACCGCTTTACTTTTTCTGAATCCAGCTCTTCTATTGGCTTGTCTGAATAGGAACTCAGAGTGTAAATTGAACGTTAAAACATTAAACATAACATTCAATGCAGTGTGTTGTATAGGCAGTAGTGCTGCCACCCTCTAATGGTTGTGTGGAAGAGGACAATAATAGTTGGTGAAAGAAAAAAAACACAAATTAATTTGTTAGGCTCTTAGCCCAACATTGCCATTGTCCACCACCACTACAGGAAGCTGTCTTGAACCCAGAAGGTATACCAGTGCAGATATACTCTCAATTGCGCCTGCTGATGCTCTTGCCACCAACAGGACTGGCTGATTTCTTTCTCATGGCAGCAGTGCAACAACAATTACATTATCTTTTTTACAATTTACACTTCTGTAAATTAAAATATTCAATTGTTAATAAGTGTATGCACAACGGATAGCTATGAATATCATCAAATATAAGCATTTGGCCTATAGTGTTCTTTTAGAACATATACTTTGAAAGATTATGTGAAAAACATTACATTCTACATTAAACCATCACTTTCGTCAGTTTTGTTCAATATCCATTACGATTTCTAACACACTCATACCAACAGCTTTGTTGTTCACAGAAACCAGTCTAGAATATGGCAGTATGGCCTTAGCTCAGTGTCAACACACTGGCAATAGTAATATTGCAGTCTTTGTGGGATTAATATTTTTATGTTATGTAATGTAGTTCACTGTGGCTATGCATTGTTGTTTATGGTCAGGAATTGACCATGGAATAATGTTCTCCTGCATACTACCTGATATGTTGTTCTAATCCCAACACCTGTGATAGTTGGCCTATAGAGATGGCTTCACAGAAAAACCTTCACACAAATCTGAATCTAATATAAAATCACTGCAGTAAAGCCAAAATGGAATTCATTATTCTGTCTGTGGGCAAAAATGAGCAGGTAGCAAACACCAATAGGATTATTAGGAGGGTCACGACTTAAAAAAGGTTGAGAGCCACTGGATTAGTGAACAACATTTTAGTAAAGTAATGGACACCACCACAGGCCCAGAGTGCTAACTGATTTGTCAGGGTATTAGCTAAATATTTTGGATGGAATATTCACCAAGGTGTCTGACAGTTTTGTTGTTTTCATGTTGCTAGGTCCAAATACCACGGGCAATTGCGTGTGTGCTACAGGGGGCCAGGTGATTCTAAAATAACTATTACTGCAATCAATCTTTCTTTTCCTGCTGCTGAAAACTTGTGGAAGTGCTTGTTCACAACATTTCCATTTAAATTTACAACAAACATGGATAATGTCTGCCTGGCATTGAGATGAGGTACTAATTAGGCTAGTGTGATTCAACAGTGATGTAAACACCTACAAATCAATAGGTATCATACCTTATCAACAGGAGAAAAAGGGAATTCACTTTGTGAAATCAGTAGATCCTCATCAGTTTGGATGTCAAGGTTCCGCCACACAATCTGAAAGGGTAATCTGGGGAGTAGGTAAGAGGGTGTTGAGAGAGAGAAAGCAACACCATTACTGCTTTGTGAGTGTGGATGCAATAATCACTGTTTGGGGAATTACCCGTGTGTCTGTCCATAAAGCATACTCTACAGCACTGCTAAGAATGGATCTGACCATGGCTTTTCAGTCTACAGCCTTCACGTTTCTATGTGAGCTACTTATGGAGGTACCCGTCGCTGCACAGTAATCCAATCCAATAAGCGCTATCCCCACGTTAACCACCGGAGAGTCCTGCAGTTACCGGCTCAATAATCCCTGCTGAGGGTTACAAAAGGCAATGAAAACTATTTGCCTTTTTAAAAGGTGTTCAGGAATCTTGCAAAAAAAAAATGTTTTGTTTTGTTTTTAAATAATAAAATAGAAAAAAGATTACTTGCATATCAATCATCCACTGGCAATATATTCATTATTAATAAGTATTCAAATGGTGTACAGCAACATATTACTATAAATACATAACAACGTTTTCATAATGACTACAGCGCAATATGATATGGCTATTACATATATTTACAAACACAGATCCGGTAGCCTACTTTGAGTCTCACTCCTTGGTGAGACGGTTTCATTTGTTAGCAATACCACGATAATATTGCCACAACATAGGCCTAGGTATAGGTGCTGATTAAAATAAATAAATAAATAAATAAATAAACTTAATTCAGAACAAGTAGTCAGTTACAATAAAGGCTTTTTACATTTATCCATGTCCCTTCCTCTGTCACTGTAACTGGAGTGCCTGGATTAACTTCCATTTTTTTTATACAAAAAAAATAATAAATAAACTTAGTTATTGGCAGATATGAACATGAGGACCTGGTCCTGTGAAAAATCTGTTCACAAAATATGAGATTTTGTTTTGAAAAAATAAATGTGGCATATTGTACATCTAGCCTACGGATTCCCTTGTTTCAGGAGTGAACATCTATATTAGAAGAGTTCAGATGCAAAACCGTCTAAAAACCACCTCTGTCAAAAATTAGATACAGTAGTAATGACACACACTATACGACAATCTCATAATTTCGCTTCAAAACCCACTAAATATCATTCTCCTCCTGGTCTGAAATATTGATTTGTAGGCAAAAACATAAAGGCGCCTGATACAAAAGAAAAAAGAAAAAAAAGAAAAGTGAAAATATGTTTGGCCTATGTGGCTATGTCATGTATCTAAAACAACTGGGATTGGGATTAGGGTTAGGGTTAAGTAAGCATAACCGAATAGGTTAATATTATAGTACAAGACAGGTTTGTTCTTTTCAATTAATGATATTATCAGCATTCGGCCAACATGAGTTCAAAATAGAGGCCATGGTCATTTCAGGTTCATGCAACAGTCCTTGATGTTCTCTGTGCCAACAGTCAGTCAAGGTGAAGTTCAGTACGCTTTGCCAAGGAAAGTCAAAAGTGATAATGCAGAAGATTACACTCAATTTTACTGACAAGAATGAAAGCGATTCGTTTAAATTACACATTTACAGTAACCATTATGTTGTCTGTTTATAATGCATAACACATATACTTACTTGCAGCAAAAAGCAGATAGGAGGCCATCTTCCTTAGTGCATAATCTAGACCTCTCTTACACTACCTTCAACATTTATAGATTGAAAACATGTTTTGCCCCATTCATGCATTATTGTGGTCTTGGTCACTAGTTTGTACAAAGTGGGCCTAAGGGCATGGGTTAAATAGATGCTTTCAAGGATATTAATGTGAGAAGTTGTATAAAGTCGCAAAACAGATAAAGGCCTCATTCCTTAAACTTGTATGCCACAAACTAACATGAACATGAGGAAAATTTACCGAAATGAGAATGTGCAACCGTTGTTTACAAAGTTTGAGATGCTTCATACTGTATTTCCAAAGTGAAGTACACATCCTGTAAAAGTGTGCTATGTCCAACAAACTTGTTGTTGAGGGTTGATCAGCTGATCCCAGTTTGTGCAACAATTCATCTCTAAAATGGCATCTTTCATAAACCATCAGTCTGGTCCTTTAACAAAATAATAATAACAATAATAAACTTAGTCAAATCCTTCAGAGATTTTAAAGAGCGCAATTCTGTGTTAGCCTGTCTGTTTATCGACTAAAATGAATAGAGGTGTGGATGAATCCCTGTTAGTCAACCAACCAATCTACGCTGATCCACATGTTGTGCTGAAAAAACATGGCTCCTGATTACAAAAATATGAATTATTTTTAGAGCATGCAAGCGCTACTAGTATACACCATTATCATCATGCGCACTGAAATATGTAACATAAACAAAAACTCAACCCCAGTGTGTTTTTCTGTTGCAGCACTAACGCACTCAGACTGGAATGCAACTTATTAGGAAGTTAACGTTAGTTGGTCTACCTCAAGACTCAAGACAGTTGGTCATGGAACAGGTTATACAATAATACAAGAAAAATACCTTTCAATGATCAGTTAATACAAAAAGGCATTTGTTTAAAGTAGCACAAAATATGCGTCTTAAACATACAATCACGTCACCACAACACAATGTTACTGGCATTCAAGGAGAGGCAGTGGTTAGCTTGTTAGCCTCGCCGCTTGTTGGGCAAGCCAGCCATTTAGGATGAGCTAGCAAGCTAGTTAGCATGAAGCAGGCTATCTGGTTGAACAGCAATTGACAGACAGTGTCGAAAAAATGTTTCATTTCTTACCAATGCCCTGGACGTAAGAGATGGAAAAACAGCCACTAGCAGAATAAAGTCGGTTGGTTGTGACATATATTTAAAATTGGAGATCGTGAAAAGAGCGAATGCAGTGTTCACTGACTGTGGAGGTCTTCACCAGGTGCTTCCATGTCTGTTTACCAGGCAGCATTGTGGGACACACACGTCACTGTACCCTTTACCCGCACGCATGCACGTTAGGAAAGCTGGCAGTTATCATGTATTGTGAAAAGCCTTAACTGTACATGTACCTGTTGTCATGTGGTTTACTTTCATGCATATTTTCAGACTAAGAAAAGAAACTATTGCTGCACAACAGTAGGAATGGCAGTGCAGTTTAGTAATCTATGGTGGTAGCCAACCAGCACTGTCAAGCGTAGAGGCGGGGCAGTCTACTAGCCAGCACTCTATGTTGTCACTTGGTTGTCTGCAAAGTTTTCTGTAGGAGGCGTGCGTACTTCGGAGATATATCATGGGGGCAGTAACTGATGGTAAGGCCGTTTAATTAGTTTGTGTTGATGATCAATCATACATTAATTCGGAAACCTGCGCCCTGTTTATTAGAGAGATTAATTAACAGCCTAGTTAAAGTCTATCAGGGGCCCGTTTAAATGAGCTTTTCACACTATACAACTTGTTAGCCGGTTAGCTATCTTTAGCTTCTTGTTTGGACGTTACCCTGAAGTAGCTAGAAAGTCAGTGTAGGTTGCTATTGGTGTTAAGTGGTTCGGTAGATCGGAGAAAATAAATCTCTAAACGTAGCTTTGTTATAGAGGTTACATCAATATGGGTGTGTTTCGAGTTGTGAGGTCTTTTCAATTTAACCGGCAGATGAACTGGCTAACACACGTTAGCTGAAGTTAGCTTAATGCTATCATTTGCTACATAACATTGTTCGTCTTCCTTCTAAGTTACCGATATATTGCGACTGCTAATTACCCTATGCATTCGTTGTCTTGTTTTGCTTTAGACGAAGTTATTCGAAAACGTCTCCTCATTGATGGCGACGGGGCTGGAGACGACCGACGAATTAATGTGCTCCTCAAAAGCTTCACAAAATGGTGCAACTCAACTGGCTCACCTGAAGAGGGGTAAGCCGTGGGAAATCTAAAAATGCACTCCATTCATTCTATGGCAGGATTGATAATACTCAAATAGACACTACATTGCACTTAAAAGAACATCGAATTGTGTGATGTGCTTTGGAGAGTATTTTGACTCTTCCCTCATCTATATTGCTGTTGATGTTGATGTTAAACGCTAGAGTGCTCCCAAAACTCAAGTGTAATGTGGGATGCAAATGAATGTTTGCCCCAGACATTTAACTATAGTCCTGTTTTTTGTTTTTTTCCCCACCCAGAGTAATCCAGTACCAGAGGATGTTGGGCACCTTGTCGCAATGTGAATTTTCAATGGGGAAGACTCTACTAGTGTATGACATGAATCTCAAGGAAATGGAAAATTATGAAAAGATTTATAAAGATATAGGTAAGCGACGCAATTTCTTGTATAGAACAACTGAACTTTGTGTATGTGATTAAGAGTTGATTTCTTTACTTTGTTTTATTATAGAGCAAAACATAACATCAGCCCATGACAAAATCACAGACTGCAAAAAGGAGATTCAGCGGGCTAAAAGAATACGGAAAAATCGCCAAGGTATGATATTTCTGGCAACAGTAAAATTTGAGGCATCTGTTCAGCTGTTACTTTTGACTTTGCATTTGAAAACAGACTACTATGTCTAAAGCATGTTATGGGACGAACTGTATTCTGCCTCTTCACATGCTTCAGTTGCCATAGCATTAAACATTTTCAGAGCTGTCATGGGTTTATTTGGGTTATTTGCTGTAGTGGGTGTTGACTGTCCTCGGTTAGTCTTTTTAGCACATTTTTCCATCCTCTGGTGATCGTAAGTGTGTAGTGTATTAGTTTGTCCTGCAACTGATCAAAAGTTCTACCTACCTCACTGGCTTAATATTTGAGTTTGGTGCTGTACTTGTTTGGTTTTTACTGCACTTGATGGTGGCAAGCAGTGATATACACCCTGTTCATCATTAACTTGATATGCTAGACATACCGTTTAGATGTGTTCAATATGAAGCCTATGTGTCACACTTGCCTATACAATTATATTTTTCCCCCTGCAATAGAGTATGATGCTTTAGCAAAGGTTATTCAGCAGCATCCAGACCGCCACGAGACGCTGAAGTGAGTATTATCCTATATTTGAGATATCAAAGTGTGAACAGTGTGTGTGAGAGAGAGTGTGTGAATTTTAAGTTGAGTTCATCTTACTCATATTGTCTGTCTTGTAGATAGTGATTTGATTTGTGTTCAGTTTTAATAAGCATCCCTTGAAATATCTACAGGCAGCTTGAAGCACTCGACAAAGAACTTCAGCAGCTTTCACAGATTAAAGAGAATGTTGAAGATAAGGTAGGCTATGCCTGTGGTTTGCTCCTTTACATAATTTACTACTTTTAAACCTTAGAATCTTACCCGGTATCTCGCTTGTGTTTTGTTCCAATGCAGTTGGAGCTGCGGAAGAAGCAGTTCCATGTCCTTCTTAGTACTATCCAGGAACTACAGCAAACACTGGAGAGTAAGTGATGATCAATTCCTTTCCCATTCTCTCTAAACACACTGAGGATGGGGCCACATGGTGATTGGGTAACTAATCACGATCAGACAGCGGCAGAATGACAGAAGTAGCATGTTTTTGTTTCTGTTCTGCCAGCATTGTATTTGTGAAATCACCTAGTTTAGGTAGTGTTTGTAGGGTTGTTGAAATGACGGCCAAGTGCCAGAAAGGAGGATTTGGTAGTAATTTATTCATTTTTTATTCACAAATCTTGAATAACCATCCTGTTAAGTCTTTTTACCATGGAAAATCACTCTAGTATCACAGTCTGCTTATTTGCCTTTGGTTTGAATGATTAAGTGTTCTCTTTTTTTTTTTTTTTTTTTTTGTATGATTGCATAATTTAGATGTAACATGTTCAGATGATCTTGAGGTGTTTCGAACAAAGCAGGGCTGTTTGAAAGATCAGTACAGCTCGGGCTCAGAGTGTACTTCATGCTCATGACATAACAGCGCCATCTTATTCCCCCCAACTAAAAAGAAATATTGGGTCCTGCCTGGTCTGGTCTCTGTGGTGACAGAAGGCAAGTGCTAGATAGATCACATGATTCGAAGCATCCAGCCCCTCAATTAGGAGTTTTGTTTCTAATAAATCGAATACGTCCATTCTCTTCAATTCGTCATAAACCTTTTGTCCCATTATTGCTGTTGCATTATTGCAGGCCTATAGAATGAAAGCAGAAAAACGTATGCTCTATTTTTATATTACTTTTTAAGTTAAATTTGACACAGATTTTAGCATTAAATCATAGGGGCTATCCTTGCAGTGCTGCCTCTCCCACCACACTCCTTACACGCTCTACACCAGGCGCTAAGTACCGGAGGGGGCACCCCAATGTCTCCAATGAACAGGATTAGCTTTGATGCAAACTGCTTTTCCCTCGTACTTGAGAATCTTTCAAAAAGAATTTCAAAATACACAAACACGATGTACATTAGGTTGCTCATGTGCCCACTGATGCCCACTGATGCCCACCACACCAAGCCTACAGACATGGTCTGTTTTGGCTACATAAACATACTAGAGAATCCATATTGCCATCTGGTTCATATGTGAAAAGCACAGCTAGAGTACTAGACAGGGGAAAAAACCAAACTAAATCCAAAAACCTTTTTGAGTGGGTGAAAATCGATGAGAAAATTGACTGCATGAAGGTGCGCAAGTTATAGCATTTTCTAGACATGGCAAGTAACGCTCCGGTTCAATTAGCTCTAATGTTGGAAAGCTAATGATTTTCTGGGCAAGATTTAATGTTGCATGCCCGATCAATAGGGCACCAAAGCTAACACAAGGCAAGATTTACTGTAGATATTCATAAGTGATTTTAATTTAGCACACATTGTTTGTTCATAGGCTAGTTAGCACATCACTCTCTCCTGCTTCAGACACACCCCTGGCATCATGCCATTTGATCTGTCATTCTGCAAAGAATAACTTGAATTGTAGCACGCCTGAACTCCTTGAAACAGCTCCATGTATGTTATATTTCAGCAAAATTCAAAGGGCATTCTTTTGAGACGGTCTGATGTGTTCACATCACTTACACGGGTGTCCACAGCCAAATGTATTATCTTGGTAAAAGGTCGAATATCTTAAACCCCAAAGCAATTCCGCCTGGGGCTCTCAAATGGCCAGCAGCAGCCCTGAGTCCTTGGGATGCCATGGTTGGCTTGTTAAGGTTTGCTAAATGGGGTAACATCAGGAACCCATGAGAATGTTGGTATTTTGATACAAGGCTTAGTTGGAGAAAAACATAGGTGTGCCCCAAACTTAAACTTACTACAAACCCACTGCGTATTAAGTTATTTCTGTATTCGTTTTGAAAGTTTCGGAATTATTATCGTGTCAATATGGTATGGTGATTAACTTAGTTCACCAACTTTGTTGTTGTGGATGTGCAGTAATTTTGTGCCGTTGTCTCTCCGCAGCTGACGAAAAGTCCGAGAATGATGATACCCAGGAGAGCTCGATGGATAACGGTGACTGATTGCTGCTTGCCATGGCTAATGATCATGTGTTTACTGAAGTCCATTCCCCTGCAGCCCACCCAGGCCTTTAGAATGGGTTCCTGCTTTTATTTCTGTTTATTTTTATGTGCTGTGAAATGCATTGTTAACATTAAATGTTTTGAAAAGTTTTCAAACTTTTGAACTCCAGGGTTGAGCTCATTTTATTTATTTATTTTACTGCAACATACCCCTCAAAAAGTCGCTTCTAAAGACGTAATGCCTGTCTCGGCATTGTTTCTCACATACCGTAAACACTGCAGACCATGGTATATGAAATAAGTGGGCTCTAATTGACCTTTCTAACCTAAATATTTCCTGCTCATTTGATTAACTTGGCAGGCTGTTAAATTCTCTTCCATGGAGGGGTCCCTTGGCAGTTCAATATAGGCAGCAAAGCACTCCACTTCCCCATGTGTCGCCTCCACTTCAAATTTTCATTCAAGAACAATTTGATGACCTGAATACGCTGGCAGTTTTGAATAACCATGGTTTCAGATTAGACTTTTACCATGTTGCTCCTCTGTCATGCCACTAGGTGGGACTGTGTGCCATTAATATTTTCAGCATTTTTAATAGTTTAGTATTGCTCTCAAGTATTCAGCTTGACATAGAATTGTCACATTTAGCGGTTATTGCTTTAATAGTGTAGAGGAGGTTTAGAGCATCATCAAATGAGAAATATGAAGAACGTCAAACATTTTCCTGAATGATCAATGGTAATGAGCATTGTGCTTTTTTCCCCATACTCTTGACACTTTAAAAAAGAAAAAAAATAAATGTTTAACCTCTAAGGCGTTTTGGACAAATGTGTCAAAACATGCTTAAAAGTCTTGAAAGCAAGACACCTTCAGGCATATACCATCCTTTGTGTGGAAGGACATGTAGGTTTCCAAGTGCAAAATCTCAAGCATGTCCTTTAAAGGTCATTCTCCATGTGCTCCCATTTATCAGGGACTTGTTAACAGACTTGTGTTTTGAAGTTTGAGGTTGAGGCACTGTAGCATTGTAGTTCAACAGCTTATATTGTACAGCAAAGCCTTCAGGTGACTAAATTTATGAGCTTTAAATGTGTAGTCACATTCATTCCACTTCACAAAAATACTTTTCCAAAGCTCTTAATAAAAATATTGCTGCACTGTTTGTGCATTATTTATTTCCACCAATCTTTACACTGAACTGAACCTTACAGAGACAATTAGACCACCTATAATAAATGGTTTCTTAGATCTGTGTTTCTTAGATCTGTTAAGACTTATTTAGTGTTTGCCATATTTCTCATTGCTTTCCTGAAATATTTGGGCTCAATTGTTGTTTATTCTGCAGTGTTTCAGTCAGGTTTAAGTGGGTAGCCGTTTTCACAGAGAACAGCTCTGTTGCATGTCTGGTAGTTTTTTGCCTCCCTCTCATCTACTACTTCCGTATAACAGGACACCTCGGCGTCCGTTACCCCTTAACTTAAATAGCGCTGTTGTACTGATTTATAGAGAATGTATGCCCTGAGCATGTCTAGTACACATCCAATAACATATGCAAGGCATGTAAACACTGGTGTAAGTCATTCTATTTAAAACCAGCAGATGTCACCAGTGACATAGGACTTATATCCTCTTCTTCCAATTACAGTGTTCACATGCATTCACTAACCTCAATATTTATGTAAACTGATGCACTATGACCCCCTTGACAATACACAATCTGTTGAAATGATCTTTCCTTCTTCTAAGAGAGAGAGGAAAAATAATTCCTTAGATGGCTTTGAATGTCTATCCTATCCGAGCACACTGGTGGATAGTGGACTGAACTCCTAAACAATGAACAATTAAACACAAATGATGCCAAGTTGTGTATATGGAATGTGTGAACCAATCAACTGGAATCCAAACACAGTCCAAATCAATCAGCAATCACCATGACAGCCTCATCACTAATACTGATTGAGACTTTAACACTTCATGCTACACATGTATCCCACTGATATGAACAGAGAGATTATGACAGGGGCATAGGCAGGCTACAATTACAGCTTCGCCACATGTGTTGAAGAATGACAAGCCGCGATCCCATTAGACATGATGTGCGTGACGCAGACTGTGACACCGCGGCCTGCCGCTATCGATGCCGCTGTCCAGCCGCCTCCTGGATGGCGTCCAGCAGATCGGAGGTGACGGACAGGCTGAGGGTGAGCAGCAGGAAGTCCTCCAGCGCCATCGTGCCTTCGCCGTGACTCTCCAGCTCCCTCATGACCTCCTTGTACGAGGCCTTCGACTCCTGGCCCTGTGTGAAGAACACAACACACAAGGACCCCATTACACCAACACATGGCCCACACTAATGCTGGAATTCAATATTGCTCAACATTGCATGTTGGTGACCATGGTTGGCCCCAAATGTTATAGCTGGACTTACAGCCGGAGACTAATACTCTCCAGCTCTTCCATCCTGCCTCTAAACTAGCTCTGTGGATACAAAAGCTCTCTCTGCTTTAAAAGACTTGAATGTATAACATCCCAACAAGAGTCCAAACTTTTGACGTATTGAATTAGATGTGTGTCCTTAATTCCCAGTAGACATGTAACATGCAGTGTTATGACTGTGCAAGACTGTCTGCATGTCTGCTGCTGGTGTGATGGGTCAGACCACAGAGCTTAAGCCCTTCCTCCCTGGTGTGGCCCGACCCTGCTCTGCACTGCTCTGTCCTGCACCCCTAACGGGTAGGAGCGGAGGATGCAACGCTTCCAGCATGCGGCGCACTGAAGCAGACAGACACGCACACAGACGCCACGCGGCACTAACGCCTCGCCTCGCCCGCCCCCCTGCCACCGAGATGCGTGTGTCGTGCGAGCGGCCTCTAGAGAAAGTGGCCCCCGGGCCGGGAGGGCATCGTGGTCAAGGCAGCCTCCTAATGAGCTGCTGCTGGATGATTGATCAGGGTCACAGTAGTGGCAGTTGTGGAGGATGGCGGCCAAGAACGATGATGGAAGACCTGGGTTGGCTCCATGCATGTGTGTGTGTGTGTGTGTGTGTGTGTGTGTGTGTCAGTGTGTGTAGACAGGAGGGTTAGCAGCCCAGTTTAACAGGTAATATAGTATGTTGGAGGATGAGTTTGCACTTACAGACCGTCAGCCCTGATGGGATACCACTGCTTAAAAACTAAGAAACATGATTATTTTTAATTGCCTCATCGTCCCTATTTAATGGTTTTGAGTAGATCGTCAGTTGTGGGGGGAAGGGTGGGATAAATGTCTGCAGGCCCATGAGACACTTCAGTGGCTGTGATTGCGCCTGCGAGACTCCAGGGTTATATAGTCGCTCTAATCTCCCTTCCACACTCAGAGGGTGGAGGATGCTTGGAGGAGGACGTTGGAGGTTGGTAGATGGAGGCTGGTGGTGCTCTATAATGGCATTCTCTCCACATTCGTATACGTGAGGCCCTTACCCGTGTGAAAGCCTGAAACTGTGTCAGGAATATCTCTTTAACGGCTTCTCTGCTGACTCGGCCATCTGGACCTGCAGAGCTGTAAAAGACCAGCACCAGAGCTGCCATCGCCTCCTCCAGATTGTAGCCTCTGGACACGGCTAGAGCGAGAAGAGAGAGGAGGAGAGAAAGAGAGAGGAGAGAGAGAGAGAGAGAGAGAGAGAGAGTAAAAAATAAAGCATACTGTGAGAGCAGTAGTCCCTCAGGGATGCATACGGCTCATCATGCTGAAAATCTCTCCCATAGATTGAATCAGCAGAGCGTGGCACATTCCACGCAGAGATATTATTTCTCTGTGTGCTGAAAAATAAAAAGTGCCGGCTGTGTGGCTAGGCGACTTGTGCCAATATGGAGGGCAGATGGTCTTTGATCCGACCACATCTATATATCAGCGGGTAGACAGAGATACAGGTATCATTTTGCATCCATCCTGTGACCTATCAACTATCACATTAGCAGGGTGCCATGAAAGTATAAGCTATAAGTAAGAAGACTTACCTTCGAAAGACGCAAGTTCTTTTGGCAGTTTCAGTCTGTGTTAAAGGGATAGAAGGTAGAAATGGAAGACAAAAGACTTCAAAAACTTCCAGAACATTTCCACATTCTCATAGAAAGTGTCAGGATATAGTTAGTTCAAGGTTGGCGTCTTCACCTTGTGTTTTGTGTATGCAAAAGTGTTTTACCTGGTGTGTAGAACGCAAAATCAGGTCAAGGTGGAAAAAGGCAACCACTAGAGGCTGATGACAGTGTTAAATGAACCGAAGCAGAATACAAGGCCTTATGGACAGAGACTGACATACAACCATTTCAGTTTCATCCCATCTGAAGTGCTCGCTGTTTGACAAGTCAGAAAACTGGACACACTGATAATAGACTAAGCACAAAGCGTTTATATCAGTCTCTGTCCATCTGTCCTTGTTCACAGTTTCACTCATTTCGCTGTTTGTACTCTGTTTTGTTACACCATTTAACCTCAACATCAGCCTGAGAGGATTTTCTTTTTCCACCTCTACCAAGTCTCTGGATATCAAATCATATAATCCGGTTATAATGATTTTCACCAAATGTCTTGAATTAAATACCGGTAAATGTACTTGTTTCAACTAGAAATTGCGTAAGTAAGACCTACCCTTCTGATGTGCTCTTATGTCCATGATTGCCCTTTGTTTTTGAGACCATTTCGCTGTCTTTCTCAGGACCTGATGAGGATCCCCCCATATTGACAGGAAGCTTTAGAGCACACCTGTGGTCACTTAGCAACAGGTGCTCCTGTAAACTCATGCCCCACCTCATGTTTGCTCTGTGCATATTTGTTAGTCTTCCAGGAGACAGAGAGGGGACAATACAAACCCCCTCATCTAGGATTTAATCAGACAGAAAAATCTGTGTGTGTATGTGTGTGTGCATGTTTGTCTGTGGCATAATTCCATTTTTGTTATTTTATTACTATTATTTTTTAAAAAAAAACTTTAAAAAAAATAATAAACGTTTCCGTTTTTCTTGCCAATGTCAATATGGTAGCCTACATTTAAATGTAGTTCTAAATTTATTATTTTATATACATAAAGATTATCATCATTATAATTATTATCTACCAGCGCAAACACTGACCTTCAAAAGTGTCTATTCCATTGTTTCACTTGGAAATTCTTGTGAGCTGACAATGCAATTGGAACAAAGTGTTGCCGTTTAAGTTCTAATTATCTTTATTTTAGGAGAAGGCTGAAATGATCCATATTCATAATCTCTCACAGACAATAGAAAAGTTTTGAAACTAGTTTACCTGTTTACTTCTACTTTTTCAAATTGCTCTTCATTCCCAGTGCAGGTGAGAATGAATTCACTGTGCATAATTTGTAGGCAATTACACAAAGCTAATTACACTAAAATATGTATTCACAGGCACACAGGGGAGTTCAATATTGGCCTGTTCCCTGTTACTAATGAAAGGGGGACTCTTCTGTCTGCTATGCAGGCTGTAATCTAATTCCCGCTGTAGGCCGACGACAGCAGCTGAATTGCTCTCATTGGACACCGAGGAGGGAATAACTCAGAGGATGCTACACAAGGGTCCTTGGATCGATATGAGTCAGAGTCCTGGCGTCAGGGCAGATGCACACTGAACACGTTGTTTGCTTGGGCATGGGAAACATTCCGCAGTGAGTGACACACAGACCCTGAGATTCCATTGTTTTCTCGTCCGGCTCGTCTTGTGTTGACAAGCGGCGGTGGGAATAACAAGGCCAGTCAGTGGGAGAAACTCATCCGGATGGACATACTAATGTCACAAGGGTCAGACTAACTGACACGGGCCATAACCAGGTTTGTCGGTGTCTTTGGCATTCCATCATTTTGCACTCCTCTTGGGAATGTCTTTGAGCACGCACGTCCACCTGTGGAGGCACACCAGTGGGTTGACACAACAGAATACATTTGCAAAATATATTTTCTTCCCTCCCGTATAACTTTCATGAATATGCAAACCATCAGTTGATAATGACAATACATTCATTAATAGTCATTATGACTCCACGCGATTATAATTTCTGTGTGTGATCTGTGTATGTGATCTGTGAGCTGTTTGATGAATTAAGCTACATTTATACTGTACACAATGATTTGTTAATGTTGAAATCTATAATTATAAAGAAAATGTTCATTTAAAAAATAATTGAGTATTCCTCAAATGTATGATCATTCATTCTGCAGTGTGATAATGCATCCTGGCATCTCCTTAAGTCTTCCATACCAGAACCTGGTGTGTGTCTTGTTGTACCTGAGTTCACTCCCACATCTCCCCCCTGCCTCAAGGCTACGTAATATTAGCTGTTGCGAATAAGGGAAAGGGTTTTGTGCTCGCAATCGGTTCAACAGTTTGATGGATACTTTTCAAATTTTCAAAATAAGTGGGCAAAAGTGTGTGTCACTGGTTCCTAAATCATACAGATGCAACAACGGCATCATACTGTAACATGTGCATCCAACAACAGCATTTCAGAGGTACACAACCACTGTGATTTATTCTTTTCTTTTCTTTTCTTTGTGATTTCTTACATGATCCCCTGAGATTAAGAGCATCCTGTAAATGAGAGGAACACCATGGCATTCTTCTGCTCACGTCTCCAACAGCACCAGTAATGTGAGGAAGAGAATGTCTAACCATATTATGCTCAAGCACAAGTTGCATACATTTACAACATATTTAACTGTGCTTTTGCCAATATGGAAGTTTGACATTCATATTTAAGCATATTTAGACACTTGCAGTTGAGCTCAGGCAGCAGAGGTCTTTGAGTTTATCACCACAGCTCTTGTTAAATATCATTAAGTTATATTGTGTCAGGACAGGTAATTAGTCTGTAAATGAGTGAATGCAGTTTCTCAGATGCTGTTGGCACTCCATCAATAACTCATCTTGCTCAGGTCGTAGAGGAGACAAAGAAGTGCCCATCTGATGTTCTTAAGCTGAGCAGCCCGGAGAAAAAATGAAAACATGCCAAAGCACATCTGCTCTGTCACTATGGAAACAGCGCTTTGGTGTGTGCTTTAAAAAAAAGAAAAAAAGAAAGTCAGTCCTTCAGTTGTCACAGGAACACCAGGTCAAAAACTGAACTATTTATCTTTGTCTGTGAATATTGGCCACCTTGTCCTAATTTGAGACACAATGGATGTGTCCAGTCACTTACCAGAATGGAAAAAGATGTGGTCAAACAGATTGTCAGACTGGTAAAGCATTAGATGTCTTCATCCTGGTTCCCTCCTCTCTCATGTTTCTCTTTTCACCCCATTCTGTCTCCTGGGGTTCGACATAACGTTACACCCCACAGACTGAGTTGACATGGAGGTTGTTCTTGCTGCCTTTGCTTGATGTGTTTTGAGGCTGTGCTGGGCCTTCTCTGATGGATTACGATACTTCTGTGATTTTTATTTTTGTCGATTTTTAGTCATACAAATAATGCCATCATCCCCAAAATGTTTAGATGGCTGATTAATGCAGTGTTATGGTGAGAAAAACCCCCCACCCCTCCAAAAACCCTGGCACCTATTGCATCTTCCTTCACTGTCACTAGGAGCTCATAATGTCCAAGGAGAGATAGATGTGCAGGTTTCCAGTCTGAGCTGCAGGGCAAAATCCAAAATCCAGATCAGGCTGGGTTTGCCCAGCCAAGTATAAACACATAGGGCCAGATGTACTAAGACAGCGCTAATAGCGAGTTTTTGTATGCGCAGAGTGCGAACGCTGTGCCTTGCTATATTGCGTGGAATTTACTAAGCCATCACTTCATTACGTTAAAGGGATATTCCGCCATTTTTGGAAATACGCTCATTTTCCACCTCCCCTCGAGCAAAACAATCGATATTTACCTTGTTCCCGTTCATCCAGCCATTCTGTGAGTCTGGCGATACAACTTTTAGCTTCAGCCTAGCATAGATCACTGAATCGGATTAGACCATTAGCTTCTCGCCTGCTAGCTTCATGTTTAAAAGTGACTACGATTTCTGATAATTTTCCCATTTAAAACGTGTCTCCTCTCAAGTTAGAAAGTGCAATAAGACCAACTGAAAATGAAACCTGGCGTTTTTCTAGGCTGATTTGACATGGAACTACACTCTCATCTGGCGTAATAATCAAGGCAACTTGCAAACGTACCATAGGTGCAGTGATATCGTACGCAGCATCTGAAAATAGTCCCCATAGACATCAAGCAGTAGTAGTGCCAGTAGCTGCAAGTTGCCTTGATTATTACGCCAGATGAGAATGTAGTTCCATGTCAAATCAGCCTAGAAAAACGGCAGGGTTCATTTTCAGTTGGTCTTATTGCACTTTCTAACTTGAGAGGACACACGTTTTAAATGGGAAAATTACCAGAAATATTAGTCACTTTTAAACATGAAGCTAGCAGGCGAGAAGCTAATGGTCTAATCCGATTCAATGATCTATGCTAGGCTGAAGCTAAAAGTTGTATCGCCAGACTCACAGAATGGCTGGATGAACGGGAACAAGGTAAATATCGATTGTTTTGCTCGAGGGAAGGTGGAAAATGAGCGTATTTCCACAAATGGCGGAATATCCCTTTAACTGCGTTCAGTGCCGCCCGTTCCCGCCCCCTTTACCACGCCAATTGCGCGCATGCAGAGCTGAACAACGAGCGCAGTTGAATATTGCAACATTAAAAAGAATCAAAGTTTAGCGATCATACATGATACAAAGACATGTCAACGAGCATCGACAGACAGAGTAGGCCTAGTAGTTATGCAAATCCACTTAAAAATACTTGAACTATTTACTGCACGACACGTAGACTTGGGATATGACTTAATGCCTAGTCTAACAGATTGGGAAGTGTAGGCTTTGTCATGAAAGAGAAAATACGATTTTAGAGAGGCAAACAAAAGTTAAGGTTGCTTTTGACATAGTACAATGAAGAAAACGGATGCTCTGAATATTGATTCAGCTGTCTCTAAAAGTTTATCTAATAGACACATTTAACCGCAATCTCGATTACACCTGCTTTCAGAAGGCGGAAGTTTTTCAACGCAAAATAGACGTGCGCTGTTTTCATACATCTGGCGGAATACTTAATCAATCGCTATTAGCACCTCTCCTCCCCTGTCATTGCGCGTTACACCCATTTTCACCTGATCCGCCCAGGAATTAATATGCATGACACGGAAAAGCGCAAATAGCCATTTTCAGCTCCCATGGCAGGCAGTCTGCGCGTTTCCCTCATTGCGGCTTGTTTGTACATATCCTCCCCATGTTTATACGCGCACGTTACGCCTGAAATGGGCGCAAAACGTTAGTACATCTGGCCCATAATCTCCTAAAACTGAAATGACCGTCCCCTCTTTCCTCCAGTCCACAGTCCAGGTCTCCCAAGCCTGGCTGCTCATTCAGCACTGACTCAATGGAAGCTGTCAGGCCCTGGCTCACTGCTATGGCCAGTGGGTTGGGGATAGCTCTTCTCTACTTGCCTCGGGTTATCGCATCGCCAAGTAGGACAGATTCCACAGCTCAGTGCATGGCTAGGAAAACATCTCCGTCCACAGTCATAAACATCCACAAGCGAATCATACACAAGTAAGGAGGTATTAGTGCTAAAGGGCTAGAATAGATCTATACTGGAGCACTGAGCTGAAATATTGCAGCTTGCTTTATATTGCGTTGTCATTAAAGTATAATAGCTAACCTTCACAGACTCTCACTTGTTCACATTATATTAACACACTGACAGTAGAACAACAATATTGCCATACATTTAAATATATATATCATACTTTTTAAGTATATTTTGGAAAAATCTGAGCCATGCACTTCTTGTTTTGCATTTTCTCTCCTGTGATAAGGAATTTCAAGGCAAGGCAGTTTATTTATATAGCACACCGTGTGTAAAAACAAGTGTAAAAATAATTGAAAGATATAAAACATAAAATAAGTAAAATAGTTAAAAAAGAATAGATACAATACAATAAAACAAAAAAGAAAAAAAGCTTATATATAATATAAACATATAAGAAGATATAAAATGAAAATAAGAAAAAATAAAAGTAAATAAAAGCCATTAAAAGCATGAGTTAACAGAAGGCATCTGAAAAAAGTTGAGTCTTAAGTCTTGATTGAGTGAGCTGTATAAAGTCCTGAGTGGGACAAAAAGCAAGTAGACATAATCAACTTTTATCTGCAATGTTAGATATGATGTCATGTTGTCTGGCTGGCTTACACAAAGAAAAAGCAAAACAGAGAACAGCAGGATTTTGCTCCACTGTTTAGTTCTTCAATATGAACAAATAATGGCTGCTGTTAGCATGGTCATATAGATTTTGTCAGAGTTCCCTCCCTTTTTTCTTCATACATTTCTAGTCAATGATTCCGGGTCCCATGTAGCCACCCCCCACATTTTCATTAGAAAGTTAGAAAGACCTAATTGTCCCTGTGAATTCAGATTTTTTTTTAAATGGTCTTACATGAAATGTTTTAATTGTTGTGATCTTTCATGTTAAACTGTCGGTTATAATGACCTCTAGAAGTATCTATAACACTTTGTGTTGTTTTCAGTATGGTACTTTGCAACTTAATAGTTTGCGGCTTAGAAAGGCCAAAGCGTGTCAGGTCCTACACAGGAACACAGGGTAGTTGGAGTCATTGGGTCATTTTTGCTGTTTGCGTCAGGATGTAGGGCTAGGAGGCTCTTGTGTCCAGGGGTGCTTGATTTCATGATCCATTCATGCATACTCTCTCACACACACTCACATTCTCTCTCACACACACAAAGTTCAAACTGTGAATGGTGTTGTCTTGAATTGCTACACACTGATTGAGCAATCAAGGGGAGAGGAGTGGATGCTTGACTTGCATGACTTCCAGTTTACAAGGAGTTGTAGGAGTAGGGTAAGGAGAGGACATGGGAATTGTTTTTTTTTCTCTTTGTCTAACAGATAGCAACACCATGCGGCAGTCATACCATATACCGCTACACTGTATACAATATCTAGTCATTAAATGTAGTGTTGATTGAAGTGTAACACACCGATATACTGTGTCCTTAATAGGCCTACAGACTTGCAGAGGCAGAATGATTGGGATTCACTGCTCACCCATGACATTAAATATCATATGTCATCCAGAGTTCATGGTCATTTGTCTTTTTAACAAAGAACATGACCTCATTCAGTGTTTTGTACAATAGCTTTATTGTCATCACTTGAAATGCATATACAATGTCATTCACACTAAATAGCCATGGCCACCAAATATACAAACATTGACTCTGACTTGTTCACGTTATATTAACACAAAGACAGTAGAACAACAACAATGGCATACATTTCAGTATATATATATATATATATTGTACTTTTTAAATATAGTTTGAAAAATCTGAGACATGCATTTCTTCTTTTGCATTTATTTTCTCTCCTGTGAATTCCAGAGATGTATAAAGTCCTGAGTGGGACAAAAAGCAAGTCAATTTTTTTTATCCATTTGAACCTTTTTTAAAATACGTTTCTTGGCTTACTGATCGTAAATGTCTCACCGTCCCCTCTATCTGCAAGGTTTGAGCATTTTAATGTGCAGTGGAAATGCTTCAGGGAAAGAAATAAAATAAAATATAAGATAAAAGCCTCAATCACTGTAAAAACACTGTAAACAAAGGACTGTATGTAAACAGTGCCATGGTGATGATATCTCAAGCTAGTGATACAACTCAACGTATTTAGAGAGTATTGAGTCTTTAGAGAGTGAAAATCAAAGGCTTTACCCGAGTATGTTAGACCACACTGAGACATGGCGACATGTTCCTAATGTAAAGTGACATAATTTTGCTGTCATAGGAAAATATATAAAATATTCAGAATCTATCTATGTTATATCACAATTTATTTCATATCATCTGCAAAAAAAACAGGCATATTAGTAACATCAACAGCACAACATCATGCACTTTGTCAGAATTATTAAGATTAAAAATGTATACAAATGTGGACCACAGTTTGTTCCCCCCACAACAGTGCAAACCCATCTGTCCTTATCAAAAGGTCAGTGACAAAACACAGGCAAAGAAGAGCAAAAAAGAACAGAGCAGTTACTGTATCTAGTCTGTCTATTTTATGGAAAACAAAACAAAACAAAACAAATATACTTATACACTGTATATATCTGCATTTATTTTAGCTAGTGTGACCATTTTGCTTACATAGCATGAGGCTATTTTTTTGACACCACTTCAGTACATAACAGCATAAGGTATAATGTAAACTAAATCATGCCGTCTTCATGAGCTTTTCGCAATATCTAAGAAATATGAGACAAGGACATGTTCAACCCCCGTTGTTTGAAAAGACACTATTTCTGCTATTAATCAACTTGTAAGTAACAAACCAAATAAAACAACAAACCCCAATGGCTGTTAGTGTCAACACAAATTAACCTGCTTTTATTAACGCCCTCATATGGCATTGACTTTGACTCTGAGGATTTCTGATGAATTGGCTTCACTGCCAATTGTTGTGCTGAATCATTAGTGACATAATTAAATTCCTTAATGAGACATGCCCTTGGAAAATGACACAGGCCTGCGGGCTGTTCAATCACATCTGGTTGGAGTATGAGGTGGGCCCTCCCACCTGGCTGTAGTCTAACGACTGGCCCAGGTCACCTTGGCTGCTGAAGCCGGCTGGTTGGTGGTAGCTGAGTGGTCGGTTGAAGCCCGCTGGGCTGTATGGAGGCTGGTTGTAGGGCGGTTGGTTGTAGGGAGGCTGGTTGTAGGGTGGCTGGTTGTAGGCCGGCTGGTTGAAGCCAGTGGGCTGTTTTTCCAAGCCACCCCCTGGGTACCCGTGCGGGCCACCCTTGTGCCAGCCCGTCTCTTTGAAGACGAACCAGATGTTGCCCGCCCACAGCACAAAGTTCAGGTACCCAAAGACCTGTGAAGGACAACTTCCATGAGATCTAATAAAGCACTATTTTATGTGTTTGTGTGTCTGTCTGTCTGTCTTTTGGACTCACCACAGATGTGTTGAGACCAGACCAGATGGGTCCGTAAATAGAGCCGCACTTGTTGCCCTGGACTTTGCAGGCGGACATCAGCAGGACCACCTCATCTGGATCCGTAGCCACTTTGACGTCCGAGAGACCTTTAGCCCAAGCTGAGGAGCTGACCAGCCACATGAAGGAGAACACCACGGTCACAATGAAGTCCTGAAGGGAAGAAGCACAGCAAACATTTACATTCACATGTATGCATTTCATTTAGCTGTCTCTGTTATCCAAAACAACTTGCATAGAGGAATAATGTTCAACACAGCGCAATGCACTCAAGCAGTGTACCAGCGTCCACCTTTAAACCTGTATAAGAAGCCTCTCTGAATGGCCAGATAACCATGAAGGCTGACGTCATTAGAAGGCATATAATAAAAAAAGAATATATATAAACAACTTTTTTTGTCTAGCACCTTTTCAAAACATGGTTTACAAAATCCTTTAGGGTTTGCACTTACAATGAGAGGCCCCCTGTTGTTCTCTCTGTACTTGTTCTGATAGAAGATGTAAACAACCGTGGCCAACAGAGAGTAGAGGAAGGAAAACACGGCGATGGTGACAAAGAACTGGGCAGAGGAAGAGAAGTCCCCCACCAGGTACAGGCGCTCCTGTGCCCTCCCCTCACAAACCGGGGCCTCGAAAGACACCTGGTGCAATCTGACAGAAATAGCAGAGATTCAGTTCATCACAATATAGCTGGCTGATAAGAGTAGTCTGAAATGTTGACTATGTTGACGTGTTGAGGACCATGGGCAAGAGATGCTTTATATACCACAAATATTATACTCAGAAGGACACTGACAGAAGGACAAACATCACCTAAACCATAACCTCATCCAGCCCCCACTATGACCGTGTGCCTCTCGAGACACTCTCCATGCCAACTTGTGATTGCTAAATCCTGTAGGCGGTTTTCATAAGTCTACAACTCGGCACAAACGAAATCAAGTGCTAGAGTGCTGAACAGTTTCTATTTTATCTGGTATCCTTAAGATTTGATTCTCCAGTGAAAAGTCTTATCATCCCTTCCTCATATACACAGCATACCGTTGCCCTGCACTGGAGAACACGACACAAAAGCAAAACAGGAACCTCAGAACACCCTTTCAGCATGGGTCAAAAGTGCCATGTCCAGCTCAAGGTGATAAACAATGGCCATTCAACAAACCCCAGTGTACTCTGATGAACTCTCTCCATGTCCATTTTACCTCTTAGTTCATGAGCCGGTCAAAGGATAATCAGAAAAATAAGGGTAAAGATAGGGAAGTGCATGAGTTACATAAACACATAAACAGTTAAAGAGGTCAGACTATTGGACTAAGTGACATACTTGTGGTAACTCAATGGCATAATTACAATTTTTTAACTATCCCGTGTAGCCTTAGGATTTATGTCACTTATTTCAGTGTGCCCCCACAATTGTGTCACTTAACTATCGTTACAAACTAGACCACATTGCAACTCTAATTTCTGCAGGAAACATGCTTTGTTAAGGAATCTCATACTCCAAGTCAGGCTTTTAGAAAAGGAGACTGAGATTTTTGAATTATTTCACCAACTATTCCTGGACTCCTCTTGGGGTTTTGTGCAGGGAAGGTCATATTGTCTGGGTTATTGTGCATACTCTGCACTGTCTGGGAGGATGCTGCAGTCTCATATTGAAGGTACCTTTAATGTGCAAACATGGTGCTGGTGGAAATATACGCAAGGATCCTCGATGAGGAACATAATAATTTCATACAGTGAGACAGTTGGTCCCATCCCATCCTTCCGCATCCCATACAATCAGCAGACATACAGTAGACTATTAATGTTTTTTTACAGCCTGTCAGCTGAAAGTGCACAGTAGGATTAGCCTTGCAATTTAATTGGGAAGATACACTCAGCTCAGTCCATCACTTCACTTTGTCTCACACTAGAAAAAGACTACACTAACAGAGGGCTTTTTGGACCAATCAGATCTCTAGTGTGGATCCATGTTTGGAAGGAGACCATTTGAATGCATACAGTTTCTTGAAGATGATCATCTCAACACTGATCAAAAATGCAATCAAAAATGCATTTCTAAAAAGTGACCTTCAGTAGTACAACAAATACATTAAACATTAAAGAAATGCATTATTCATTGTTTTCCTTACTGACATAAATCAATACTCCAGTAACATTCCAGTAGTATACATTTAATATTAAACAAGTATATTATGTCAGCACATATTGACATAAATCAATACTGATGGTCACATGTATGTATGTGCAGTATGTATTTATGTACGTGTGAGTGCGCAAATGTATGTATGTATGTACGTACGTATGAATACATGTATATCTGTAAATGTGGATGCATGAATGAATATAAAATGTAGAGTCATTTTTCAGTTCACTATGACCCAGAAACAGGCTACCCCCTATGCCTTATTTGGCCTCATCTGAGGAGTGGCATGGTGATCAGAGCAGTCATACCTGAAGGGGTAACCAAAGTTGATGCCAATGCTGAGGTTGCTGTCCGCCTTGTTGATGCAGTCAACGCTAACCCGCAGCTGGCCAGAGTAGCCACCGCATGTTGCGAAGGCGAAGATGGCAAAAAGCTGAGAAGGAAGAATAATAAAACAAAACAACAACAAACAACAAAAACGTTAGTGACTGGCAGACACTAATGGCTATCTGATGGATGATGTACTTCTGTTCATCTCAGTAGAGGATGTTTGACTTTAAACAGGCACAACATGGGGGGTGCTGTTGTGGAGCAGCTGGCTACAGCACCCCTACCATCACTCGGTCTATGTGCCCACGGGGACTCAGGCTCGGATCCGGCCCAGGTCATTTACTGGTCCCACCCCACCCCACCTCTCTCTCCCCCTCACTTCATGTCAGTCTCTTCGCTGTCCTGTCATGGTAGAGGCAGAAAAGCCCCCCCCCCTCCCCAAACAAAACCCAAGAAGGTGTATTATGTAGCATAATGATTGACTTTTTTACTCTGCTTATTCACTGTAAGCCTAGCATATAATGAAGTATAAAGGCAACAGTTGGACAATCTACATAACAGGCTTTTTAAAAACATAAGATATTAATTAGTAATATTTGATTATGAGCATATGACTGCTCATCAATTTGGAGTCAAATGCGTCCGAGTTTCTGACATTGTAAGTTTCATTTACTTTAAGAGGCTCTTTCATCTGAGAAATAAGGGCAAGTACAGCAAGTTAATCCCGTGGTGTGGGTCAATTTCAGAACTGTGTGATCTTATAATGAGTGGGTCAATGCAATTACTGTATGTGTGCACTCCTAATTAATCCTTATTTCCAAACCCCCTGTGAATGAAAGATCACGACTCAATTGGACATGTCAGAGAAGGTCTCAACACGTTATATTTCTGAGAATTGGTCACAGTGGTGGACAGACACACACAGACACACACACACACACACACACACACACACACACACACACACACACACACACACACACACACACACACACACACACCTGTTAGACTATGTTTCATCTTAGGGTTTGTATTTAGTCCTTTAGCTTTTCTTCAGTGACCCAGGAGCTGATAATAAGCATTGAGGGCAGCCATCGTGAGAGTCTAAATTGTGGCTCTCGAACACATTATCCGAACAGTGAGAGGATAGAGGGAGCTACAAGAGTCCTTACCCCTGATGAAATGGCTTTTCAGTCTGCTGTTAGACAGCCAAAGATAGGAAAAAAGGAAAAATGTACATTGCCCAAATGCAAAAAAATCTCTGTGTGAGATTGCTTTTTTAAAAGAAGATTTTACTTATGAGATCCTGTAAATGGACTACTCTCAATCGCTGCTCCATACTCATTTAAACTCCATATGCCATATCTTCCATCATCCATTTCTAGAACATTCTCTTGGGAACATTAGGATGCACCCATGATGCCGTCAACAACAACAACAAAGGCTCAATGGTGCAGACTGCAGGCTGGAGGCCCAGAACAGCAAATGTGCTTAGGTCAGTGAGCTGCATTCCCTTCTCTTAGACACATTTCTGGATATTATCCACTGGATGCTATCAAGAAAACAAAACAAATCCTTCACATTACTCAAGTTTACACAAGTGGACAACCGTTTCTGCTGGATTATCCAAAAAGCATGGTGACATGGTATAACATTAAAAAAAAAGAAAAGGACTTTGGGTTTCTGCAGGTCAAGATGTGCCACAGAAGAAGGGGCTACAGTGACTGACCACTAGAATGCTGAGCGTGTGTTGCTGCGGAGACAATGGGCTCATCCATGGGACTGGGACGTGACTCAGTCTCAGCACTTGGGTGTCTCACGTGGGAACTGACCCCAGAAACAACACCATTGTGGATTCAGAGTGCCTACTTTAGTTGTTGAGTGTTGAGAGCATTGCTGAGGCTGACTGACAACACACCTGCTCTCCAGGTATGCTCATTCACAACATCCAACACGTCACTTATTTATACAGTCAAGGTTGTATAACTCATAAATTCTCCTACAAAGTCACAGTCTAATTTATGATCATTGTTATTATGACGATTTGCTATTATTATTATTCATTTACAAACATTTCTATTATTAACATTGTTATAGGCTATATGACTACTTTATACTTGTTCATTGGTAATGATAACGTTGTCGCTTTGGACAATGGTGTCTGCCAAGAACTGATAGCCATAAGCATGACCACAACACCAGAACAACAAATAATCCCTCCTTGAGTCACAATGAAAAATGTAATCATCTGAGATTGAAACTTTCATACTAAACATATTGTACAATGATTGCATTCCACTTAGAAATACAGCAGTAAATTCATACACTAATATATAGTAATATCATATAAGAAATACAGTAAAATACTATACTTTTTCTCTGTGAGTCACATGGATGGCAAGCGCCTTAAAGCACAAGGATCTATAAGTGCCTTCTTTGTTAAGATATGAACTGTGAGCCTGATGTCAAGGTTCCAGGTGTGTCTGAGAGAGCCTACTGGTAGATCAGAGATGGTGCTGAGAAGAGCAACAGATCAAAGTTCAATTGCTGGCAGCTACTCTGCTACAAGAAGGAAAGTGTGTTAAACAAAGCTGGTACCGGAGGAAAAGCGGGAAGCTGTCTGGAGGTTATTGCCAGACCTTTTGAAAAATGTTTAAATGCTCAACAGCAACAACATTTGTTTTTGTCAGAGAGTTTTAGTGTCTACTGTCAGTAAACACATCAGATGTGAACTAGCATAATGTATGCATGTCTAGCCAGAGTGGTGCCTGTCAGTACTTGCCAATGCAAGAAGAAATAAGTAGTTTCACTATCATTTGTCTTCCTTCTCACCAAGATTTATGAGGACTCTTATCAAGTAATGATTTGGATTCCCTTACAGTTGCGTACATCCACTGCAGCATTTTCTACCAAGCAAAGTGCAGCACTAGAAATATTTTGTCGATACAGAAAATGGTGTTTGTTTTACATGGAATGTGACTTTTTGATCGTTGTAATGTATGATGATCACAAAACATTGATTACAGAAACTCATAAATATGAATAGAAACACAGATAAGTCACTTAGCACTTGACACACACCTGATGATCTATTTGAAATGAGCAAAAGAAGAACTTACCGGAGCAAATATGACCATACACATTTAGGCAAAGAGAAATATCCAGTTTCACTACAGAACGGGCTTCCAAGTAGCTCTCTCTGTCATGCTAGTCATAAGAGGAGAGGAGAATGCTCCCTACAGCCAGACCAGGATAATGTGATATGTCTACTATTTTTTCCCTCTCTCTCTCCTTCTCCTCCTCCTCCTCTCTCTCCCTCCCTCACTTGTGGAGTAAATAAAGAATGAATGGGATCAATGCAGAGGAAGGAATGAAAGTGAGAAGAAGATATATGGTAGCCTATACCTCTGTGGCTCTGTGGTCAAGTGGTCACCAACCCAGTGAAGGAAGCCAGTCCAGCTGTGCCAGCTGTGTCCTGATGGTGATCCTAATAATCCTGACACACACACACACACACACACACACACACACACTCACTCACTCACACACTGATCATCCCATCTGAGTGTTCTCTACTGTGCTTCATATGACTATCATGCTGCAGGTCTCATCATGGATTTTTATCAGTCACGGCAATACATTAAACTAACCGATAAAGGTGCACTAGGCAATACATGATAGTAACAGCAACAGTGAACTGTGGTGCATACGAGTGCCAAGACTAGGCTAAAAGTACAAGATAGTTACATAATAAAGCGCAACTTCTTCCGTTTCTCAATAAATGGTCTATTACAGAGATATTTAACTCCAGATGACCAAATAAGTCATTTGAATAGACTAATCAGAACAGCCTACTGTCTAACTCTCATAAAGCAAGGTACACACAATGCAATGGTCTTGGGTTAGATACCTACAGTAGGAAGTGCACACTGATTGGACTGTCTATCCTGTGTGTTGTTTAGATAATCTTAATCTCCCACATTGAAAGTAAATATGCTCCACATGAGATACTTTCAATGTGTTTGGTTTGACTCATCAATGTACAGCAATGTAGCCTTGTGTCTTTGTAATGGCAATGTAATGGTAAGCAGGCCGTGAAAATACACAAAAAACAGGAAACCTCTACGGACGGACTCTATAGATTACTCCATATATTATTGACCTCAAAATGGTCACCTCTTTACAGCTATTTGCACCATAACATCATATGAATATCTACCACAATATGTCACTGTGTTGCATCGCTAGCTGTCAATACAACACCGTTTTAGATAAACCATCACTTTCAAAAGCTTCAACCTCTGAGCGGAAGGCAATTTTTAATAATGCCCACTTTATGGTGTCATATCAAGAAATGCTACACCACACCAATAAACATGCCACAAGCTACAGATTTCGAGTCTTACGGTCTAATGGCTAAGGCTCTTCATTAGCTACAGATCATGCTCTCGAAGCTATGGAAAATGGCATGCATCTTTGCAATTACCGCTTTTGCTTCACCTTAAGTCACATGACCTGTCAGTAAATGCAAAACAAAATGACAAAACACTTTAAAACATCATTCTACCCAATTACTGAGCCACTGTTGTTGTTCTATGTGATAGGTGGAGGTATTTTGCCAGAAGTTAGACAGTTAGCCAATATACATTGGGCTTTTAATGAGACGTTGAATATACTGCACCCCCAACGTAGACAAACTGAATGAATTGGACAGGAGGAACTCACTGTTAAATACACTATAATTACAGACACAGACGTTTATATAAAAAACACCAATGTGTAGAAGAAAATAGAAAGAGCAATCCTTGTGTGCATACACTGCACACTGTATGAGCAACATTCATCAAACTGTGTCTCCATTCCACTGAATCAAAAACAAAATGTCTGCCTCTCCTCTTTGTACCCTTCTCCAGTGCTGTGGCTTGGCATAGGTATACCCCCACAGCACTAGACACATTATCTGTCTGGCGATGCCCACAGCCTACAGGTGGTGTTTTGTCTTCAGGTAATGATCCTCTTTAGTCATGCTGCCTTCTCCTTGTCTCAGAGCGGGATGTTGCACTGCCCTCTGCCTTTCATCAGCTCCGAGAGCTCCACACACACACACACACACACACACACACACACACACACACACACACACACACACACACACACACACACACACACACACACACACACACACACACACACACACACACACACACACACACCTCCGCAGGGCCGGCCTTGAGGTGCTCTCGTGGAGCCACAGTGGACTACCTAAGCTGGGGGTGAGAACCGAGGTCTGCTATTGTGAAGACTAAAAGTGCCGTGGTGATGTAACCCTCTGTAACTGATACTGCCAGTGTTAGGAAGTAAACACAGACGCACACACACACACACACACACACACACACACACACACACACAAAACCCGGCACCTGAACTTCCTCATTAATGAGATCACTAGTGGAGGTGTTGAAATGATCACTGGTGGAAATGTTTGGGGTTGAAGAGAGGTAAGATGGTCAGACTTGTAGGAAGTACTTTATAGAAGTGTGGGAAAGCCTTTCCATTAACACGTCCCATATCCAGGAATTGCCCTGGCATCAGAATCAAACAGAAACAGAGTAAAACAGAACTGCCCAACAGACATCAAACATTGGGCTATTAATGCTGTGCCTCTGGGGAGGACAGCCTAACATAACTTTCACCTTTCAGTCCTCACTTATTCTGAGTGGCCAGACAGACAGATGGATAGAGGGACAAACAGAAAGACAGTTTTCTGAGAACTCCACCGCACTGCTGTCAGTGCCACCCACGCAAGGCTGCGAGTTCCTGCTCCTGACGATACCCTCACTGATGTGTCAATCACCAGTCTCCATGGAGATCAGAAGAAGACACTGTCAGGTTGTTTATGTACCCTACCTTGCAACTCCAAGGTGTCAGGTTTACTGGAAAGGCATCCTTGAAAGTTACCATCATTAACTTCAAAAGTAAAACACAACGGAGGTGGTTTGACAGCCACAACCGTCTTCATGATGCTGTTCCCTGTGATTATTTAAGATGATACTCTCTCTCTTTTAGGTGTATGTTCATAAAAATGTGAAATACAACACACACTGTTGTCATAAAGAGATAAACAGACAATCAAGGGCTACTTCCACAATATTTTTTTTTTTTTTTTTTTTAAACAATGTACATTCTTTTAATTATTCTGTTTTATGTCATTTGCTTTCGTTCCACTGTCTTTTTTCTTTTTGTTCATTTTAGCACACTGAATTGCCTCTGTGCAGGGAATGTCCCATATACTGTAAATAAAGTTGTGATGTCTTGCCTTGGGATTCTACTTTCCTACAAAACACTGTGGGAGTTCTGCTGAGATTTGGTTTCCCCGGCTGTCCTGGACTACTGTAGACAAGTTGTTCCTGTACACATTCCACAGAGACACACACAAACACACACGCATACCAACTGTACACACATCCGCATCCACAAATTCCACTGGTTTGAGAGAGTTACGATGTACAGTATGGTCTTTTTGGGCCCCTATTGGGCCCCCACTGTGGCGATGCTGCTTGGAAGGCACTAGGGTTAGGCAAGGGTATGGGTTAGGTTTAGGTTTAGGATTAGGGCTAGGTATGGCAGTGCTGCCTTGCGGTCGATGGGGGTCCAAAAGACCATCAAGTGAGAGTTACAAACAAAAACAAAAAAATAAATAAATAAATAAACAGCTTTCAACTGCACAGTGTTGCTGTGGAAACACTAGTCTTGCAAAGCAGGATCACTTCCAAATCACTACACCGAAAACTGAGACTACTGAAATTGTGAATTTTTAATAACAGATACAATCCAGTTGGCAAGACAACAGAATTGTCAAACTACTAGTGTGTGGCATATCCGAGCTTTAGCCACAGGCTTATTACAGCACATCAAACAGTGATGCTATCAGATTGTACAGGAGGACACATATTAAACGGGGAAGCCTACGTTCCCTCCCTAAGCCTTCCTTACATTGCAAAAGGAAACCATTTTTTTTGCTTTCCTAGTGGCTCCAAGAGGCAGATAATCTGAAATCCCTAGTGACACTAGAAACGTTCAACCATGAACAGCTGCACAAACCCTCACTGATGTACAAATCACTCTCCATTACGTGCATTTATGAGGGTCGTCAGAGACTTAATCACCCTCAGCAGGGGAGTTTTGAATAATTCTATTCTATTATTTTCCGCAACAAGGTTCTAAAATTCTGTGTTCTAAAAATTCAGTGAGTTCAGACCGAGAGGGTTAAAGCGGAGCGAGAGGCGAATACGTTCGAACATTTCTGCGTTCTGTTTTCGCAAAGGGGAGCGAAATCCCCCTTTAAGCAGACCTAGAAACATTCGAACTGAACTGCTTGCCGATCGATATCCCACTATGACGACTTTGCGACATGCCTCTTTAAGCAGACAGGAACTGTTCGAATTTTGCTTCCATAGAGATGCATTATGTTGCTCTATCTTGTCAGTAATGAAGGATCTTTGGTTCAGATACTCTTCATCTAACATTCATTCTATAACATCCTTGTCACAGTGGTACCTGCTGAAGGGTAAATATTTCACAGCAACAGTATGCAGAATGATAACGGTTCCTGAGTACCGGTATGTTTTTTCAGTGAGTGAGTAGCCTAATCATCTTCAGATTGATTTCAGCACTCTACTGATGACTCTCACAGGCTGCCCAACAAATTCACTACGTACGCCCCCTGTTTGTCTGTAAATAAATACTCATGTAGCCGCCATACAGGATACCACCACGCTGAGTACACTAACAGCCGACTCAGAAAAAAACACACCATCCCAATGTGTCTGCTGCACATGCATGTCTGGCGCAGTGCCCTGTCCACTCTCTGGTCTTCGTCCTGGCGGGCTGCGTCGGCTCTGTCACTGGCCAGCTGTGTCTGTCGTCACGCGGGCTCCGGCCACCGCTGGGGACCCTGACAGGAGAACGTCCTGGTGGTCTCTGAGGCCTGCTCTCCCTCACCCTTGCGTCTGTCTTTAATGAGTTCTCCGGTCTGGCTAACAGGTATCACGGGCCGGCAGAGCCAGAGAGACTTAAAGGGAGAGGGAGAGAGGGAGAAAGAGAGAGAGAGAGAGAGAGAGAGAGAGAGAGGAGAGCCAAGTCTAACTTTACACTCAACGACCCCCACGTGGCAGGTGGCTTGTCTAGACTGCCACGCACGCACACACACACACACACACATAGTGACTCACTATTCACCTTCATCTCTCACTTTAGGCTGGAATGACCCTCCTGTGAGGATAGACCGCACTCACATGAAATAAAACTGGAGAAATGTGTGCACGCAGTTATGACTCCTGCTTTGACCATAGACGATTTTCAGTGCTCAGCGACAGAATCTGTCTACATGAAAGCAAACATTTCAAAATATGGCATTTTGCAAGCACTGCAAGCACCTGTCCCGCTTCCCCGCGGATCAGTGCTTGTGTGGACAGCGAAGAGAGGAGGGAGAGAGGGGAACTCACACGGCGCGATTGTGCCTTTGATGTTTCGCGCCGCTGTCAGCCAACCCTCCATTTGTCTGCTATACCCCTCTGGCGGGGATTAGAACTGGCTCTCGTATCAGCTCAAGTAGGCCAACCACAGCCACTCAGTCAGGAAATCAGTTCACCACACAGTGGCCGTGGCTGAGCAACCACTCGCCAGTCACCAGCGCAGGAGGACAGCTCTCAGCATACCACTAACACAAGCGGAAATGGTACACAATCAGACAGGATCCGTGGCAGACCTATTGGTAAACAAAAGCATTCCTCCTCTCAGCCAATCAACTGAGGAGAATGTGAGCCGAGCTCTCCAGACTGTGGAGGGGACAGAGGAAGAAAGAGAGAGAGGCTTCATCAGCCAATCATGACATCAATCACAGAGAGATTCATCTCACATGGCCCCAGATACAGTTATGTGCTGTTACGTAACACAGTGCATGGTTAGTGAGCACAAAAATCAGGTAATCTACGCCATCTACTGGCAAAACACATACACACAGACACACAGACACAGACACAGACACAGACACACACACACACACACACACACACACACACACACACACACACACACACACACACACACACACACACACACACACACACACACACACACACACACACACACACAATTTCCTCTATTGTCTCTTACCAGGCCAGTGTCCTTATCATGACTAATGTGCCTTACAGTTTTTTCCAATTGCTAAAACACAATTTTGAAAACTCGCACACCATTTTGAAATTTCACACACAATTCACAAAACCACACCCCAAATTGCAAAATACCTCAATCTACCTAGCAAAATGAAGCACTGCAACCAAAACTGCATATAACATTACCAAAATCAAACTTTTGCACCACATGGCACACACTTCATTCTTTCACAAGATTTTTGTCTCAGCAAATACACACTGTTGGTCATAATGGAAAACACTCTTATCTTTAGTATGCTTTGCCATAATACTAAAATAGTATAAATTGTAGAAAGTTCTTTACATGCACATAAATTTGCAGATACAGATACATACTGTTCAAACTTTCTTTTCACCAAGTCAGTGCAACATACAGTACAGTATGCACAGCAAGTATAGTATATTTATATTGGACTCTCCCTTCCCCTCTCATTCTCACTCTCCCTCTTCTCTCTCACTGCAATGTCTTCCATTCTTGTTGTAAAAAAGGTGCTCGTTGTTCAATGGTTTTACTGTATTGTTTTTATCCTTGTGAAGCACATTGGGTTGCCCTGCTGGACAAAATGTGCTATATACAGTTTTTGCCTATTGCTTACACACGTTTTGCAGAATTTGGCTCATTATTTCAAAACTCTACACACAGCTATATAACACATAGCACTTGGGGATAAACAACTCACATCTATGCCAAAATGAAACACTGCAATCAAAACATATCACTCCTTTCTAAAAACTCAATTCTTGCAACAAAACTAAACACACAAGCACCAACTGAATTACCCTTCATATCACGAGTAACACACTGAAGCACTTTATACAAAACACTGAAGTCTTTGTGTTTGTTTTTATTTCATTTGGTCATTTTCTCAGACCTCTTCTGTAAGACTCAAAAGTCTGTAGTCATTTTACAAAAAACAAACACTCTTACAGAAATAAAGAAAAATAGAATCACAAATAAAATATAGCAACAAAACTAAACCAAAAAAAATAAAAAATACTTGATACAGTAAATTGCTACTGAAAAAACAACAACATATACGTGTGTGTGTGTGTGTGTGTGTGTGTGTGTGTGTGTGTGTGTGTGTGTGTGTGTGTGTGTGTGTGTGTGTGTGTGATGGGCGGTTGGGGGGGGGGGGGGGGGGGGGGGGGCTGGGCTTAAGGATCTCGCCTCCTGTTCGGATCAGGCCACAATACTTCATCAACATCACAAGCGATGTCCTCGCGGGCTAGGCAACGGGGGAAATACCGCCTTGTGTGCCGAATCCACCCTTGTATTGATCCAACCTCAATGTCCCCGCATGCCTCTTCCATTGCTTGCAGAAGAGGCATGCGGGCATGAGGTTGGCGATCATATACCTTCCACCTCCAAGCTGAGAAGAATTCCTCTATTGGATTGAGAAATGGGCTGTAAGGGGGTAGGAACAGAACTACGACATTGAGATGATTGTTGAACCAATCTCTGACCAGAGCAGCCCGGTGGAAACTGACATTATCCCAGATGACAACAAACCTGGGCTGCTCTGGTCTGTTCTGTAAAACTGTATAAAGTGTGTCCAAGAATGTAATTATATGTCCTGTATTGTAGGGCCCTAAGGTGGCATGGTGATGCAGGACTCCTTGAGTGCTAATTGCGGCACACAAGGTGATATTTCCCCCACGCTGCCCAGGAACATTGATAATGGCCCTTTGTCCTATGACATTACGGCCCCGGCGCCTGGTTTTAGCCAGATTGAAGCCTGCCTCATCCACATAAATACAGTTTTTGCCTATTGCTTACACACTAAAATCAAATGCTTACACCAAAGCCTCAATACCTAAACTTCTTGTATCCTACTTTACACACAGTGCAACCATAGCTTAAACACATTCTCTGCTTTGCACATTGTTTGCAATTCTGCAAAACACTTTTTGCGAAACACTACACACATTTTCTTTCTGCAAAACCCTTTTTGCAAAACACTACACACTTTTTCTTACATTAAACACTTTATGCAAAAACAAAATCCCCTGATATCATTGGGAAAACACTTTGTTCAAAATGCTAAACTCATCTGGCAATTGCAAGCACTTACTTATACACCTGAAAACACGTGCACAGAAAACATAACACCAATCGGTCTGAACCTTAGCACTACAAATAGGCCTCAGGTAAGCCATTTTGAGAACTATGGGTGCCTCTCAACATCTCTCCTCGATCCTCGATGCTTGATCCTCGAGGGGCGTTCCCACTGATCTATAACTGGCACTGGATAGACTATCCCATTGTTGTCACCCCATCATTCTTTATCTAGATCAGTGGGGACGAGGATCGACGAAGGAAGGGAGGGTGTATAAAAGACCAAATGAGAGGCACACAATTAGAGTAAGAAGTACTGTATAGGAGGACAAGGAGAGAGAGCTGTCGGACGTGGAAGAGGACAAGGACAAAGACAAGGACCAGTGCAGAGATGTGTCTCAGATGACATCAGGGCTGCTATGGTCTGAGATTGGTTCAACATCCATATCAATTTCATATATCAAAAGTTGTATATCCCCCCACCCCCCCAGCCCCCACCACATACACACTACAGTAACTTGCACATACTGTATACACACTCACAGACACACACACACACTCACATGCACATACACACTCACAGACATATACACACACACACACACACACAAAACAAATATGTATGTTGTTTTTTTTCAATTGCAAATGATCCAGTAATTGTTTTTTTTTTCTTTTTTTTGCTATATTTGACATTTCTATTTCTCTTTATTTCTGTAAGAATGTTTGTTTTTTGTAAAAACTCTTGATTGATTACAACTTTTGAGTTTTACAGAATACGAGGTCTGAGAAAAAAAAAATACAAAGACGGCAGTGTTTCATGTAAAGCACATCAGTGTGTTACTGGTGATATGTGGGTAATTCAAATGGTGCTTGTGTGTTTAGTTTTGTTGCAAGAATTTAGTTTTTAGAAAGGAGTGTTATGTTTTGATTGCAGTGTTTCATTTTGGCATAGATGTGAGTTGTTTATCCCCAAGTGCTATGTCTTATATAGCTGTGTGTAGAGTTTTGACATAATGAGCCAAATGCTGCAAAACGTGTGTAAGCAATAGGCAAAAACTGTAAACTCATGTGGCTGCTCGGCAGCATCAAAATCCAGAACCGTCTGTAACAGAAAATATTGAAGAGTGTTACTGAAAGCACATACTGTAACTGCAATGTATTTTCACACACACAAGGGCAGGTTTGGGTCAGTATAGACAAAAACTACAAACTACAGAAAGGGCAGGTGCCAGAATATAGTAAACCTTCCTTCCCACATCAATATAGTATGTAAAGTACTGTAAAGTGACACACCTGCACATATTCCTGGCGCACATCCTTAACTCTGTCGCTGTTCCTCTGAAATGGCACCCTGTAGAGCTGTTTCATGCGGAAATTGTGCGTCTTCAGGATGCGACTGAGTGTGGTAATGCTGACCCTTTGTATGTTGCGGAATACAGCATTGTTGGCAATTATGCGCTGTTGCAATTCTCTGAGCCGAATTGCGTTGTTTTCTCTCACCATTTCCACAATGGCAAGCTCTTGCTGTTGAGAAAACAGCCTTTGCCGTCCACCTTGGCCAGGTCGTCTAACCATTCTGTAGAAAACGCCACCAAAAGATGTCATTGATTGGGTTCTTTTTCACATACTGTACACAGTACTGTAACATCAAAAAGGTATTCCTTTACATACTTCACAGCACTATCCATGGTTGTACAGTACAGTTACAGTAGTACAGTAATACTGTAATATGATACAGAATAGGTAGGAATAGAAACTTGAAGATATACCTATTCTCCCGTCTGAAGGTCCTAATTATTGAAGCTACTGTGTAGCGACTGAGGTTAGGGTGGACCCTTTGCCCAGCCTCCCTCATGGACAAGCCATGATTGATGACATGGTCCACCAGAGTAGCCCTGATGTCATCTGACACACGTCTCCTCGCTGGTCCCTGTCTTTGTTGTCCTCTTCCACGTCCTCTTCCACGTCCTCTTCCACGTCCAACTCCTCTCTGTAGTTGTCCTCTAACTCGCACTCTCATTGCCTCCATGCTTGCAAAGTTCTCAAAATGGCTTACCTGAGGCCTATTTGTAGTGCTAAGGTTCAGACCGATTGGTGTTCTGTTTTTTGTGCAAGTGTTTTCAGGTGTATATGTAAGTGCCTGCAATTGCCAGACGAGTGTAGCATTTTGAACAAAGTGTTTTCCCAATGATACCAGGGGATTCTGTTTTTGCACGAAGAGTTTAATGTAAGAAAAAGTGGGTAGTGTTTTGCAAAAAGTGTTTTGCAGAAGGAAAACGTGTGTAGTGTTTCGCAAAAAGTGTTTTGCAGAAAGAAAACGTGTGTAGTGTTTCGCAAAAAGTGTTTTGCAGAAAGAAAACGTGTGTAGTGTTTCGCAAAAAGTGTTTTGCAGAATTGCAAACAATGTGCAAAGCAGAGAATGTGTTTAAGCTATGGTTACACTGTGTGTAAAGTATAATACAAGAACTTTAGGTATTGAGGCTTTGGTGTAAGCATTTGATTTTAGTGTGTAAGCAATAGGCAAAAACTGTAAATAAAGTTGCCTTGCCTCACCTTACCTGTGGTCTTTTCATAGTGCTTACGTCCTGATGGAAGTGGTATAAATTAAGATTTGAGGTGTTTGGCTAGGTGGCACACGTATTGGTCAATTAGCTCATGTGTGTTATCTTGGATGGCATTGTTTTGAAACTGCAAACATGTGACTTTATGTCAGATTTTCGTGTCTTATGCAGAAAACCGTGTTCAGTGCATGCAAAAAGTGCCATTTTGCATTGCAAAATGTGTGTAAAGCTGAAAATGTGTTTAGACATTTGGAGACTTGAGAGGATGTGTTGCTCTTTGTGTGTCAGTTTGAATAATTGTGCTATGAATGTCATTTTAGTGTGTTAGCAATTGGAAAAAACTGTAATAAAGCATACGGCACATGGAGTGTGAAGTGTTAACCACGTCTGAGCCAGGCAACCTGGGAGTTAAGGTCATGCTCAGAGACAGGAAGGGTCACCAACACTGGCCAGCACGGTTGAGGAAAACCGTCTCAGGTGAAATCAGACAGCAAAGAAGGGAGCTTTTAAAATAAACAAATAAATATATCATTATAAATCTTGTTCCTATAATTTTCAGAGTCCTGTTTTCGTTCCTTTTTTATAGCAACCAGATGTGATCAGAGAACACACAATAATAATGTTAGCCTACATAGACAGAGCTCCACAGTAAAGGAGGGGGATGAGGGGGGTTGGTGGCGAGAGGGACTACAAAGGCAGAGGACAGTACCCAGGGAGAGGCTGACGCCAGGGCTAAGTGTTCTCATTTGCTCCTGGTCATGTCTGGCTGCCACATGCTTATCACGTCTCCACCCCTTAATTAAAGGCAGCGCTGAATCCTGAGAAGTTCATTTTCATATGGGTATCTGTCCTCCCTCTCTCTCTTTCTCTCTCTCTCCCTCCCTCCCCTGTCCCTCATACTCTTTCTGTTCTTTCATGTTCAAACACAAAGCAATTACCCATAACCTCAACACATGTCTGACCCCTCCACTATCAATTCGCAAGACCAAAGAGCACTATGGACTATTCATACAGTTTATTAATCTATGACTATATGGATTACATGCTGACATTTGGTGATAGCACTGTGATCTGTCCAGTGCTGATCCAATTAAATCAACCAAGTCAAGTTATATGACATATGCTAACAGAGGCTGTATGATTGAGCCTATCCATGTAAGCACACTGTACAACTAACTGCATCAAAATGACTGCAGACAGAGAGACAGCATGAATCACATACAGTAGGGTGTTTAACAGCACAGTAAATAATAGGACTCTGCATCCCAGCCATGAACCATTCATCTGTGCACTGTGGTCATTGTTCAAAGAACTGAGAACTGTTTTATTCAGAACTCTTTGAATCTTGGAAAACCAGCCCTCATTTCCACCATTTTTGAACGGAACCGCTGTGTTATCATCAGAGGGTGTTGCGTGCATAACTGAATTTTAGAATGACACGGCCACTCCGGTTCACAGGAAAACCTAATTATTTTTTGGTACCAACTCAGACCAAGGGAACACTTTTAAAGGTAAAGGTAAATGAATTATCATGAATTCATGCATGAATTAATTCAATTTATGGGAACAAATCATAATGACGTACCAACCATACCTAATACTTTAGTTGATGTGTTGATCAAACACGAGGTCATGAATGACAGACTATGAACTCTATGTCTATTCATGATGGTTCATAAGATATAAAGGAATGAAGTGATGCATAAATCATGAATTAATGATCATTCATATACCCTTACCTTACTGTAGTGTTACAGACTATACTAAACTCAGGTTCCAAACCCATTCATTTTGGGTCGAAATGCTCAGTGTGGTTCAACATTTGGAGCATGAACAAGAACGGAGCTGGTTCTCGGTTTGTGGTAAAGTGCAAAGTGTTGCAAAAACTGAACTGAACTCTCCCTGTTTTATATTAACTTCACCTGTTTAGTGCAGGTTGTCTCTGACATGGTTGCTTTAACTGACCCGAGGCATTCAGGAAAATGTCAACAGAACAGCTGATTATGCAATGTACTGTACTGTACACTGCCTGCTGAAGGAGTTAGTGAAGCCTATGGAAGTCACCATGCCTACTACAGCCTAACTCCAGTCACATTTGCATCAGTCATGTGCTCATGCACACATTTTACACACACACGCACGCACGCACGCACGCACACACACACACTCACATGCTGAGGGGCACATGCACTCCTAGTATGTACCATTTCATGCACATGTGCACAATCACCCATACACATCCATCTACTTCATGTTCATGACCACACACACAAACTACATACACAAACATAGAGCCAGAGAGAGAGAGAGAGAGAGAGAGACTCACAAACACACACAGAATATGTCTGCATAATATGAAACGTCCCTAGCAACACAACCCTGCCTGTGTGGTTATGGTCCTACTCATTGCTCTCTGTCTCCACCTCTTCATCTCTCTCTCACACACACACTCTCTCTCTCTCTCTCTCTCTCTGAGTCTGTCTCCCTCCCTCCAGCTCTCTCTGTGGACTCTTTAAAAGCGGGCAGGTTGGTGGGGAGGTGTGAGAACGAGCTCGGCAGTCGCTTGTGCTGTTGGGAGTGCCACTGCTACTGCAACTGCTACTGCTACAGCTACTGTTGCCTCAGCTGTTCCTAAGCTCCATCGGCCCTATTTGTTTATCTGCCTCTCCCAGCCGCGCTCCCAGGGCCAGAGATGAAGGCTGCTTTTCCTGGGCTGCAGGAGCTCGGCTAATCCAACTCCATAGCTGGGGGGGGGGGGGGTTGGGGCAACTCCACTTTCCAAACAAGAGGGGAAAAATGAGAGAAAGGGGGGGAGAAGAAGACAAGGACGAGAAGGAAGAGGAGGAGGGGAAAGAGGAAGAGGGGTAAGAGAGGCGTGGAAAATGGGTTGCCAATTATGAACTAGGAGAGAAACAAAGTGCAGCGAGAGAGATCCAAACTGCTGGAATGTTCTGGAGTACGCCGGAGGAGCGCCCAGTCCGTCTCCGCAGCTCTGAGCGCCGAGCTCAAGTGTCTGTGCCGGCGCCGGTGCTCGTTGGCGAGGTGGGGCCATGCACCTGGCCCTTTTCAGGTAACACAAACGTGCTAATTAGAACTCCCCGAGAAGCGCTCCTCCTCCTCGCTTCCTTCCTCCTCCTCCTCGACCGAGACGCCGAGACGAAGGCACCTGCACCTCGTTCAGTCCCGGCGACAAACGGCGACAGAACGTCGGCGCTCACGTTAACTAAGAGGAAAATGTTGCGGTGCACCGCACCTGTGGCAAAGGGCCTTTCCTTTCTTTAAGAGACATCAATGCCCCATCTCTACACAACCAATAACGCTTCCCCGCTATACTCACACACATTCATACATCCCTTTTAATGCTGTCCTTCCTTCCACTGATACTGTCTGTGTGTGTGTGTGTGTGTGTGTGTGTGTGTGTGTGTCTGTGTGAATAGTCTGCCTTCTTCACTCGAGCAGAAGTATTAGCCACAATTCCCTTTCCTCTTGTAATGGTATTTGCCAGCATTGCTGCAATTATGACTTGTGTGCCCTGTCCCTGCAACTTCTATCAGCAAAAAGCAGGTACTATTACTTATTATCTAACAGTGATTGACCTGAAGAAAACATGTCTGTACAGTTATGCAAGCTTGTAGTCTTGGGTCAGCCAATGCAGCTGCAGGATCAAATTCATATCCTCTCACCCTGATATACTGTATGCTTGATGTAGCCTGCTGCCAAGCTCAGGCCAATATCAAGCTTGACTGAGCCCGAGCTGGCACAAAATCTCAATTTATTTTTGCAAGCGTGGCCTATGCATCTTCTTCCCATTTTTTCTCTTCCTCTGCCATGGGTTTCCATGGATACCTGGGTGGTCGGGTGACCCAACCCTTGGCCAGTGGTGGCTGTCAAAGTAGTTAGTCAGCCTCGGCCATCTGACGTGCACGAGATTACATGTAGTCCAGCATAGCAATCTGAGACTGTGTCTGTGTGTCTGTGTCTTGGCATCTGTATCTAAATCTAAAGTGTATGCATATGTACAGTATGTGTGAGTGTGTGCGGGTATTCCGGTGTGTCAGTGTGTGTCTGGGTGAATGCAACTCATGCATGTGGGTCTGATTATGTGCTGTGTGTTTGAGAGTGTATATGTGTGTGTGTCCTGTTTTTATGTGTAGGCTTGTGTGTGTGTGTGTGTGTGTGTGTGTGTGTGTGTGTCTATATGTGTTTGTTCAAGCGTGAATTAAAGCATTGGGGATGGGAGTAAGAAAGCTGGTGCCACCCACAGCCTGGGGCCTCTGTCTTAACACCAACACCACCAACACTTAAGAAACAAACAGTGCTCCACACAAGGCTAGACAGGTTTCCGCATGGTCTTGCCTGCTTACAGTAAACACAGCCACAATCATCTTTCTGGAAGGAACAATTTATCTGTCCATGGAATAAGTGTCGTAACTTTATCTTAAATTAAGATAAATGAAGATCAATTGACTTACTCCATGGACATATTTATTTGCTTTATGTCTTAATTTAAGACAAAATAATTTTATGAGAAAGCTCAAAGTAAGTATCTTTATACTAAAAACAAAAACTTCTCAGATTCCATTACAGTAATGTTCCTAGAAATCCTAGTTTTCATATAGATCTCCGTTTCTCAAAGTCAAAACAAAACAACCAAAACAATCGGTTTTACCTACAGTAGCTCTAACACAGCCAGGCAGTTACAGCGCTGCTCTCTTGGGGCATGTCCGTGAGTCCCCATATACATGCCCCCAGAGTTTAGCGTTGTAGCTGCCTGGCTGTGTTAGCTGCTGGTTATACAACTCAAGCTGGGTCAAACCAGTTGTTTTTGTTTTGTTCAACAGCACTAGTTGACCTTGACAAACGAAGTGTGAATCTATGTGTAAACTCGCCGGATTAATCCAGAATTGTGCGGTATAACTGAAACAAATGTGAAGGTATCGTGACCAAGCAGCCCTTATGAAGTCAGTCTACCAGAAAAGAAAGAACTCAATGAGATCACAGTCACTTCTGTTTTCTCAACCCCTCGGCTCTCCTGCCCGTTTGAATGGTGTGAGGGATAGCTGAGTTGGCAGGGCAGGAACTCTGTTCCTCGCACATGCATTTGCCCCCCCCCCCCCCACACACACACACCACCTCCCCAATCTCTGGCTAGGAAATGGAAAGCGACAGACAACCTTTTCCTTGTAGTGAGTCAGACAGATGGCATGATTCTCAGAGCCAGTCGCTGTGTGAAGCACGGTGATCCCTGAAAGGTCTCTCTGACTACATTAGAGTTCGAGCAGCTCAGAACAGTCACACACACTGGCTCAGGGAGGAGGTAGTGACTGCACTAGAGGAGAGGTGAGCTGAGACCTTTGTCAATGACACATAAGTGCAGTAAATACCTATATACTGTAAAGTACAGGTAGGGTAGGGAAATAAATAAATATATATATATATATATATATATATATATACAGTATATATATATAGCTTTGACAGCTGCAGTATACTCACCTATAAACAAATTATTTCTTTATCTGAAACTGTACATATTCATAACCTGGCATTAAAACTATTTCCATATGCCTTGTAAAATGTCAGTACTTGTCTTTGATTCCAAACCTGGCAATACATTTGAGTTGACAAACTGCAACTATTACGCTACACTAGATAATGAAACACTGAGGATGTTACAATTTGAATAGAACCTGACAGGCTCAAAGAAGAAAGACGAAAGAAAGGAAAAGCATTAAAACCGAACGTTAAGAACAGAGCTAGATCTGTGCGGATCGTGGCTGCTGCTGTTGGGGCAAGCGTGGAGAGAACAGTGTGTTTCCCGGGTGATAAGCCCCTCGTTCCACAGAGGACGCTTCCAACGGAATGTGAAGAGATTAATTTGCCCAGGAGAAGATGCATCTCTTTCACACCAGTGCCCTGGCATTCAGCTGAAATCATTATCGCAAATAGAATTTCCACTTATGCTGCTTTTGGTTTGCGTAACACAGGCCAGGGAGGCTTTTTTCTCCATCTCTCACTCTATCTCTATCTATCTCTGTCCTGTCATTTCATGTTAAACAACAGTTCAAAAATGAAAATGGGCTTCACTCATAGTCATTATTACAAAAAATGCATTCTTTTTTTCAAGACACCTAGGCACAATGGCCTAAACAATGTTTGAGGAATAAAAAAGTATGCTGATAACAATGCATGCAATGCTCTCTTAAACACACAAGTATAATACAGATACACACAATACCCTACCCCCTCTCCTGTGAGAATGTTTGCATGACTTGAGAGGGCAGTGTGTGCCAGTCTTTGTCAAATAGCCAGAGAGGAGATCAGAAGTGTGGCAAGCAAACACAATCATACACTAAGCGTGTGCATCTACACACATGCACACATACACACACACACACACACACACACACACACACACACACACACACACACACGCACACACACAAACAGAAACACATGCACGCACGCAGACGCGCGCACACACATGCATACATGCTCGCACACACATGCACACACACATACATTGTAAAAGTTTAGCTGAGTATTACATGCCCAACGAGCCCACCACACAAAGATCCACATACTGCAACACATTATTAAAACATAAATAAAACAACATGCAATGATATAACATGCAACATGATATCTAACAGCATGTCATCAGTAACCTAAATGCCAGAATTTCTCATTATTTCTATGTAATCAATTTTAGCCTCAATATACTTCACTTCTTGCATAAGGATGGTTTCAACTGCAATACACGTCAGTCATTAGGGCTCTTTAAATAAGAACATAATGACTGCTAGCTTCCAAAACCCTCAAGTAAATCAGAGTGAACTAAAAACATCTCCACATCACAGTCCTCAGCACAATACAGCACAATAACGCATAATCCATAGGTTAACATTTCCTACAGAGGCAGCTAGTCAGACGTTTAATGACAATCACGTTCAAACAAAGCACCACTAGAGAGAACACTGCATTCAATACTGCCAACCATTCCTGTGGCATGCATGCATGCCATGCTGTGGTCTGCAGTTCTCCGCTGGCACACTGGTGTGGTTGAACAGCTCGTACCCGGGCTGCTGTTCTGCCACACTGCACCCCCGACAGTGCGAAACATCATCTCATCACTCATGTTTGGATAATCGACAGTCAGCATCACTTCACTTTCCCCATGACTAGCCAGGGCCAAGCCAGGCTTTCAGTAATGTGCACGTGTGTGTGTGTGTGTGTGTGTGTGTGTGTGTGTGTGTGTGTGTGTGCATGCACGCGCATGCATCCCCTGCACACATAACTGACTCCTGAGAGACAGTACAACATTCTGATGCTCCTCTATCATTCATTCTGTTTACACACAGTATACTGTATAGTCTAGACATCCAGTATGAACTCCAAAAAATTAATCTAGTTTGCTGCCTAAGAGCCAAACAGTCCCTTTTATTTTGCATTGAAAAGGTTGTTGCAGATTCTGTGTGGTGGAGAGCAGCCCTGCTAGCACCAGTGCCCAGTGATCATGCTGAATCAGATAAGGATGAAGCTTTGTGGCAAACTGTGCACCCACTGAAGAGTATGCTAAAATGCTCATGCAGAGCGTACAGCACATGCAACCACACACACACGCACACGCACACGCACACGCACACACACACACGCGCGCGCACACACAACCCAAGACACAAATACAGGACATGTCTATCTTATGCAATGGCTCAATTACTGTAACAATCACTGTCTCTTTGATGCAATAGCGCCTCCACCCTGAGTAAATTGCAAGAAGTGCATTGTGTTGCATACAAGTGCATTTGTTTAAAACACAACTGCTTCACAGACAAATGCACACACAAACAAACGGACATGCTTACAGTAATGGGCAAGCACACACACACACTCTCTCTCTCTCCCTCTCTCTCTCTCTCTCTCTCTCTCTCTCTCTCTCTCTCTCAGATATACAAGCCTGCCTCGTTTGATCAGTAAACACAGCTGACATAATAACAATGCAACAGACAAGACAACAAAGCCACTCTATCAGCTGCCCACAGATGCTGTCTCAGGTGCTAGCTTCCCCTCTGCACAGTTGTTCCCTCCACTGACACAACATGCCCAACGCCAAGGCTACTTAGTTCAGTGTCTACCTCTTTTTTATATATATATAAAGGGGTAAATAGACAGCTTTGGACGTCAAATAATGTATTTGTCATTAAGTCTTTAGTCTCAGTCAAAAGTCTAATGTCTTATTAATGTGTAAGTCAACTATGATAAAGTCGAAAGAGAGAAATAGAAGCAGCTTTTGACCTGCTGATTTATTGTTCACAAGGACTGATTGATAGGATGGAAAGAGCGGTTATGAAATGCTGCCTTCTGAGAGCGTAAGGACAGGGGCAGCATGTTACTGAATTACACTGAGGACATCCTCAAAAAGACAAGTCTATAGGTTATCGTCTGCTCACTTTCAAAATAGCATGGTCGCACTAATATCAAACGAAAACAACGGGACAGCAGACATTACAATAGTGTGCGCAAATCAAATGAACAAACGTTCAACACCACGGATAAATTGTTAGTCTTCATTTTAAAAAGAAGTTCCAAGGTAAAGTAAACAAATCATTGCTGTTTTTACTCAACAACCATTTAGTTGATAGATATATCGGCGCAGTTTTTACGTAAACGTATTTTCCACATAACTTACCCATTCCAAAACGCGTATAAATCCAAGTGGTAGTTTGAGCACTTCGAATGATCCCCCAGGCACAATCTAAAATGTAAGAATCCATTATTGGCACGTGCATTTGTTATTTCTTAAGAGTAACCTACTCTTGAATTACAGACAAAAATCATTTTGACGTTTTGAAGTTATTCAATGCCGAGTCTCGTAGTTTCTTTCCACTCCTCTTCCTACCTGGTTGGCTGTCTCCATAATGAAATAGTTAAATGTGTATTATTGTAATAGCAGTAGCAGCACTTAACAAGATCATAGACTGATGTGTTACTGTCTCTCGCGCGTTAAGAGACACTCGGCTGTAATCGCTTATGTCTACGGAAAAGGCCGAGTATCTTCGGCAAAGCGTAAACTCAAAATGCCATTCCAGCAGAAAGCTATTGGCTGCATGAAAGTCTTAGGTTGCCCTAATTTTCTCATTGGACAGAAATGCTACAACTAATTTTCTCCATTATTTAGTTAAACATTTATTTATAAGACACACGGATTATGACAGGCGTTTTTATATATTGTTTAGAACTTGTTGTTTCATTGTTGTTTGTTGTTGTTGTTGTTGTTGTTGTTGTTGTTGTTGTTGTTAACTATGTCTTTGTAGAGCTGTGAGCTTTTCTAAATGCACTTGAGCATCTGAAGTTGGACAACCTGTGAAAATAAGTGTATAATTGGGAGTGAGACAGGCAGCAAAATAATAAGTTACAATACACATGCTGTTTGGACAGGGCGCATCTGTGGTTATCCACACGGACTATGAATGAAACATGACCTTTTCACTTTGCCACATTATGGCCATTTATTTTAAGGGGTTCCAGTCCTTGGGAGCCTGATGGAGGCCAAGCAATTTGTCACATAATTAGCCAGATGCAGCAAGACAAAGTGAACTGGAGTATGAATTTTCTTCAGGCAAAGTAAGTGTGAGTGAAGGGACACATCCCAAGTCGGCAGAAGTGATGACCACTGCAATGCAAATGAGTGAAAACTGTGTTGACAGCTCCACTGATGTTATGGCCCTTCAGACCCTCAGACACACACACACACACACACACACACACACACACACACACTTACACACACAACAGTGTACTTTTAGACATACATATCTGGGTACTGGATTGGATAGAGAGTGTTTTAAACACAAACAGTGATTCTTGAAGCATAATGTCTGAAACGATTACCCTAATCCATTCACCATGTTTACCTAACTGAAAACGCATTCCATGCTTTACACTCAGTTTGTAATTTTTGTAGTACACTACAAACTGGGGCATCACTCATCCTCCTCTGTATGTGTACCTGAGACTCACAGTAACTTATGTAAGGGATAATGTATAGAACGCCGGTCATTATCGGAAAATAATGCGGTACATCTGGAATAACACCACAGGGCTTCTCTTGATTGCAAGTGCCCCCATCTCACTGTGGTCTTGGTTAGTCTTTGTCCTTGTAGCGCTCCTGTGCTTTTCGAAGTCTCTCTCTCTCTCCGTGGTGTCAACCTCAGTGACTGGGCCACAGCTCCGCCGGCGGTCATGCTCCACAGCCTGTTTACCAACACCACACGTTCATTTAGATCACTCCCGGAACCGAGCTTCCTGTCAATCACTCGCAGGGTGTTACTACAAGCCCTGCAGAGTTTCACGGGGAGGCTGTGTGGTTGCTTCCCCCCCTCATTATTTCCCCTTCCGAAGTGCAAATTGCCATTTGAACCCCCTTAGGAGCCGAGGCTACTGTTCATTTGAGGGAGGCTGCGTGTGCCCGCGCAAGGTCAAGTCTGCCCTCGCCACCGCAGAACCGTGGCAGCAGCAGTGGCAGAGGCAGCAGTGGGCCTGGAGATTGTGCCCAGGAAGAGCCGCTCCAAATAGACCGGGAGCACCTGCAGCCATCGCAGACATAACCAATCAAAGCTCAGTCCACCACCACCCCTGCCCCCCCCCCCCAATCCTCATCAGTAGGGCACTGAAATCAGGGCTTCCACAGGAGCACACAAAGAACATTGACCCGCAGTCAGAGACTTATAACACACAGAATGATCACTATGTGATAGTAACATTTCTGAATGATTCTGAGCTTATGTTTAATTGGGTGGAGGTCCTTGCGCACCGACAGGACGCCCTACCCAACTCGACTCACCCACGGGGCGATCACAGCAGAGGATCCTTCACACACACTGGCAGGTGTCCAAACAGATCACACGCGAGCGGTACCCCAAGCAAGCCAGAGCTCCTTAGAGAGGAGCACACCTGGGCCTCGCTCCAGAAGATACAAACACACACACACACGCACACACACACACACGCACACACACACACACACACACACACACACACACACTCTCTCACACACACACACACACACACACACACACACACACACACTCACACACACACACACACACACACACACACACACACACACACACACTCACAGGAGGAGGGGAGCTTGAGAAAGCCTGGAGGATGTGATTCCATGGCATGAGCATCCTGTAATCCAGGGCCATTAGAGCAGCACGGAGCCACTCTCTCTGGCTGTTCAGGCTGACTCTACACTGGGGAAAATCGCTTAGATGCAGGAAATTACCAGCGCCGCTTCCTTTCCCTCCCCAAGCATACATTGCCAGAGCCACCACAACAAAATTGCTCCGTAATTTTCGCCGGATTGGTTGTTGCTCCTTTGTTTGTAGTTTTGTTTTGTTACAGAGTCACTGTTAGGTAATAACCAAACCCAAGCCTTCCACTCAACACATGCAAAGGGAAAGATGTGTGCGTGGAAAATAGAAGGTTGCATATAAAATCCATACAAAACATTGTGAAACAATTTCCCCTTGACATTCTTTACTAAAGCTCGGAAAGCAGTCAATGCGTGATCATAATCAGACAACCCTCAAAATAGCCAAGAGATGAAATTTCTGCACTCATTTCCTTGAGTGGAACTAGAACTCTTATATGGTAACATTTGTGCGAACACTTATGAGTTTGTACCTGAGATTGTACCTGAGTTCAATATATACACATTAAGAATTCAGCAAAGGAAAACACATTGATAACATCTACTAAATAAAAATCTATTAGAGTAATGAGGCCTCTAGTAATGTTGAAAATGATGAATTACTGTAACGTGTGTGTTGTGTTGTTGGTTGTGTGTTCTGAACACCTAGCTGCAACTTAATTCCCCCCCTGTAGGATACAGTAATACACACGACTTGTGGAGCATCTCAAAGCCAACAACATCAGGGAACTTAATGTTGCTGACATCTCATGGTTGTGCACACAGGTAGAATTCAACTGCATGACTTTGCAGTACAGGACATTGGGATGGATATCACAATTATGTTAAATGTGCTATAATGTCAAAGTAGCAGCCTTCATATGACTAAATGCTTTTTGTGTGTGTGTGTGTGTGTGTGTGTGTGTGTGTGTGTGTGTGTGTGTGTGTGTGTGTGTGTGTGTGTGTGTGTGTGATACATCAAGTCAGTTATTATTATTACATTTTTCCCCATACGTCATTTGAGCATAAGCAAGAAAGACAGGCTTGGTATTCTTCACAGAATATATATATATATATATAAATGTTGTGGCGGGGCATTAAGAAATGCTGTTGGCAACACAGACCCATTTTCTCGTCACAGAGAATTATTCTCTATTATGCAAGCTAAGCCGCTGCGGCACTTCAGCGCTGTTGCAGTGAAATGATATGAGCATCCGTAATTGCACCTTCACTTTTTTTTTTTACCCGCTGGAAATAAAAGCCGTCAAAATGGCTTACGGTATTGTGCCCCTACTGCATACTCAATCATAACCTTGGCGAGGTTATCTAATTGCCCAAAATTTGCCCATTTTCAGAGGAACTGCAAGAGGATTTGCTGTCCATTGCAGTGCCATGTTGTGTGTTTCTATTGACACTAGGTGGCAGTTGCACTGTGCTGGATGATAAGGACTTCTGGCCATTTCTTGTCCACTCAGAGAAAGTCATGAAGGAATACCTTACGGTACACTCTTACAAAAGTGTTATTGGGGTGCTATTTAGAACCACGCAAGCTTTACTGTAACCCTTTTGGTTCTAGAACCTTTTTTCTAAGAGTGTACATGCCTTTTTTATGGCTACCACGCTGTACAAGTATTGTCGGATGTACAGTGTATGTCGGACTATAAAGGCAGCTTGCAGGCAAACACAGCTCTGTTCTGAGAGTAGAGGAGAGTGTGTGACATATATGATGAGAGAAATATTCCAAGAGAACAACACTGCTGCTCCCTGTTAGCCACCCCCCCAAAATATGAGTGACACAGCCCAAGATGATTTTCTTGAATAATAGACCGAGCTACAGTAATCAGGAGGGGGGTATTATGAGTGTGTGTGTGTGTGTGTGTGGACGAACAATTGCCATTCTTTCCCTCCATTTAAGCCTTTTGGAGTGTCAAGGCTCTGTGGCACCAAGGCCTAAAACTGGTCACTTCTCCATCTCCAAGGAAGAGGAGATCTCAAAGCAATTACTGTAAGACTGGCTGTCATCTCACCGGTCCCTCAGCAACGGCCAGCACTGAATGGCAGAGGACTGAGCCGTGCCGAACAGGCCATTGTGTGGGACAATCGAGAATTAGCAAAGAACATGGTGTTTTCAGACATTCTGTGCCATTATTAGTCTATTCTGATGCCTGTGTTGCTGTGGGTGGACTCATTATGTGCAGACAGCTATTATGTCTGACCAGACATCAGATGTTAGGCTACTTTGTTACTGTAATAATTTTGTTTATCAAAACGGAGGCTTTTATTGTGGGAGCATCAAAGCAATATCTTGAATTTTGAGTGTTTTTTATTAGACTTTTTTTTATTTTATTTTATTTGTTTTCACTGATGTTTGCAAATTGATATCTGCTAATGCCTTTTCCTCTTTGTCATCATACAGACAAAATGTCTGTTGTCGATTCTTCTAATTCAAAAGGACCTTTCCATTAGCACAATCTAGTGCATATGAACACACAAAAAAACTGATATTCAGCACCCAAACACAAGGTGTGTATTTGAAATAATGTCTGTTGAATACTATTAGCTTTCTCCCTATTCTACCTCAGTAATGCAGCGGAAATAATCAGGATTAGAATTGGCATACTGGGATAATGAAATACTAACTGTGTCACAAATGTTTGCCTTCTAATGTAAAATAAAACAAATGGCACACACATTGTGGCACAGCAGTAAACGATATACAGTACACACACACACACACAGGGACACAAACATACACCCTCACACACATGGACCAGTGGCCAGCTTATATTGTTTGCAAAACCGTGAAAACATTTCACAAGGCCTTTCAGTGGAAATCAAAGACCAAACAATTAATTGAAATGATAAACATAAAATGATTAAAAACTTATAATGAAAGTGTTGCAGAAATAACCATCGGCCGTTGTGATGTTGTCCGTATCTGAAGCTTTGACATGCCTGCTCGTATTTGTCACCAGTGGTCAGCAAACCATTTCGGAGGGCATCAAAAAAAGTCGATTCCATGACAACAGGCTTTGCACACAGGTTGCTAAGCAACTAATCCAATGGGCACAAAATGGTCCCATCAGTGGTGACGATGCTGGCCAATTATCTGATGCTTATTTCCTAAAAATGCTTTGCATTTAAGTGTGGCTTCAAGAACAGTACTGGTTTAAGCACACACATACTGTACACACACACACACACACACACACACACAAACACACACACACACACACACACACACACACACACACACACTCACACACTCACACTGTGTTCTTTTTTTGTTGTTGCTTAAAAGAAAGTGCACATACAGTTAAAGGAATATTTGCCTCAGTCAGAGAGAGCAACAGCGTGTTACTACATGTATTAGGGCCTGTGCTATGAGGCATCCTCGTGGTTCCCATGTGTTGTTTTCAGTGTTAAGCTTTTTACTTGCTTACCATCGGCTCAAAATTATTGAAATAAGAATAGCACATACAAGTGTTTTTCTTCTTATGGTTACTAATGGTTACTATATGGTTATTAATAATAATAAAATAATACTATATTAGTGGAGATGTCAGCCTGAAGGAAGATGCACTAATCTATCTAGAATGACATGGGTAAGATCTGGCTGAAGGCTGAAGTTTTAGATTAAATTGCATTACACTCAACTTTATTGTCACTGCAATGACATGTCAGGAAAAATAGTAGTACTAGTAGTAGCAAGATGCGGTAGTACTATTGGCTAACCAGCAGTGCCAATAAAGTAGGTAAAGTGCTTGGGGTAAATTCAATTCAACATGTCTCATGCCACTCCAGAGGTTTTCAGTTATTAGAAGTGGGTCATTCAAATGATTTTTCATGGATTAAATTTCCACTGTTCAATGTTCAACACAACACCTCAAAGCACACTACAGTTCTTATATTCTTAGTATTCCTTATATGGCCACTTGCAGAGATAGTAATCCAATACGCATTTTGTCAAATTCTTCCAAGTCCTCCTCATGGACTTCCAGCGGTTTGTTATATGTGTGCGTTCCAAAAATTAAACCTCCCACAAATCTGTCTCTGTAAGTAGGCAAACAAAGTGGCTTGGACTGAGCCACAGGCTACTCCAGAAAATCAGCATGTTGCATGCAGGGGAGGAGACTAATTGGCTCCGGAATTCAAATACTGTCAGACTGTTGGTTCAGAACAGCACGCATATAACACATACAGTAAGTTTAACTGGACTATGGATGTTTATCTTTGCCTTTAATATGACACTCCTGGACCAACGTCCACCTCCGGGCAAATTGTACTGGTCTACCATACGATATAATTATGCCTGCTCTATTTTATACTGCTAATGTTGGAGTAAGGATACAAAAACATATACTTACAAACGCTGCTAATTATACGCCCCGTAATGAAGTCTAAAAATTCCATATTCCATTTCTGGAATAGGTCACCAGTGAATAAATAACACATTTCACAAAGAAAATCTGATCGTCAATAAATAAATATATATATATATATAATATTTTATCCATAGGACTATATCAAAAGGGATTGTTATTGAATTTGAAAGTGAATTTTATTAGTACAATTCACCTCTTTTTACAAACTATCCAGAGTTTAGTCCAAAGGTGGCTGAAAACTCTGTTCAAAGCCATTTCAGATTCTATAAACTGCCAATAGAGGTCCCTCTTTCCTTACCCAGCTTTAGTCTGAGCAGTCCTGTGTGTGTGTGTGTATGTGTGTGTGTGTGTGTGTCTGTGCATGCATGCGTGTGTGCGTGCGTGCGTGTATGCATGCGCGTGCGTGTGTGTGCGTCACTCCCTGTATCACTAGGAATGCTGCCCCTCTATAGTGAAAGGCTAACACACAGGCCTTACGCATTGTACACATTTTCTAAAAGCATGTATACATGTGGCCATATTTGTGCAAAACTGAGAAGAACAGAGCTATTGTAAATGGATTGAGTTCCATATTGCGATTTGCACATCTGAAACCCAGCTCAGTAGTATAATCAGTATACATAACAGTATGTATTAGTATATGTATTGAATATATTTGAACTGAATTCTGCCATTCATTTCTAAACAGCTACACATATTATACCCAAAGGGGATCTCAGGCAGAGGGGAAGTGTCTAGCAATTTTCTATAGCTATCAGCAACCTATTAACTGTGGAAGCTCTGCAGTGGGTGAAAACAAGGAGTGAGGTTTTGAATCAATAATAATTTGCCTCTCTGTCCAGTGGCTTGCTCATTCTCTCTCTCTCTCTCTCTCTCTCTCTCTCTCTCTCTCGCTCTCTCTCTCGTGGAGCGAATGATGGCATGTGATCTGGCCACTCCTTTGAGGTGGCGACCATCGCGGCCCGGGTGATGTAACTCAGGCTCATAACAATGCTAGCCTATTGGAAACATCCCTGCAGGGCTCAATGGCCATTAAAGGCCTCACTTCGCCCCATTGCACTCAAAACACTAATGGACATCCTCATCAAAGGTCTCTTCTTTCACTTACATACAGGGGGCCAGTGCTGCGTGATGGTCAGTCTTCTTACTTGTGGCTCCAGTTCCTTTGTCCTTGCTTGATATACTTCCAATGCACCTGATGCAAACACATAAACAAGTATAAGCATTCATAAAAGGAGACATATTTCACAGAACACTTTAGAATCAGTTCCGATCAAGAACAGAATCTTTCCAGAGGCAAGATTCATCAAACTACAATTACTAGTGTTCAATGATGACATGGTAGGTTATGAGTGCTGTGACAAATGAGGGAGAATCTCTTCACACCGTGGTCTCCAAAATGTAAAAAAGGCAACTTTTTGATCACGCGTGTGTTTCGACCTTAGACCTTTCTTGTGAGATTTGGCCCGTATGGGTGCCTGGCAGATGCCTGATTAGCAGGCCTACTGTATGGTCATGTGACATCATAGGCTGTCTCCTTCCTGTCTAATATGCCTAATGAAGACTCTGTGCGATTGAAACTTTGCCTTTAAGAGATTAATAAAGCATATTTTTGGAGCCCACACAGACTTAAGACTCCCTCTCTCGGACACATTTTGTCTGGCACCTGTACATTTATTTTGGATGTGTGTGCAGTCTGTCTCCATGATGCTGTCATATACTGTAAATAACATCACCATAATATGTTCAATCTGTGTCCGCAAAATGTGACCATGAATTAAGCCATCTAGCTTTAGTTTAAAACAGACACACAATAGCACAATTTGCTGTCTAAACCTAACATTTCTAGGTAAGTCTTTGCTTTACTACCAACAGTACAGCTCAGCTCATAAAACTCTCAAAATAAACATAATTACAGTACTGTATATATACAGACACACACACACACACACACACACACACACACACACACACACACCTGGAATCACCTCTGCTTTTTTTTTAATCAAAAAAGTAAAAAGCAGTCTAGACCACACCATGCCAGATGTAATCAGAAAAACATATTCAGCCTCAAGGCCTACAGCTTGGGCAAACAGCAAGCAGAATAGGAACTACTCTGTCAGATGGTGTAAAACATTGGGAAGGCCCTGGAATGAAGTCAATGTGTAAACAACTTTAAGCAAACACACACCGCTCGTTGTACAGTCAAAGTGATTGTGTTTGTGGTTACCAACACAGTGAACACACAGGCACAGCCTCCTTTGGCTCTCCCCGTTGTGGTCGCAAACAACCTTTGCAAAGATTCAAGACATTCTGCACAAAATGAAAAGTGTGTGACCATTTTGGACTGCTGACAATATCTCATTAAGTGACCAGAGCATGCTTCGCTCAGGAGGATGTGCTGCACGTCCCCGGAAAGGAAGGAAGGGACAAAGTTCAACAGTATCTGATAACTTATCTTGGGATTCCCTGTGGGATTGCAGAGAGATAAAACAATACACTCTGATCAAACACTAAAAGACTGATGTTATGTGCAAGTACTCACAAAAGAATGGCAATGACTTCTGGAAGCGCATTACACACAAGAGCAGGGCCCTACAAAGACACTTGATCCGTTATGCCCACTGTCTTACTGACCTTGCATGTGATCTGTGTGAAGAAGTAGGCAGGCAAAACACTGATTTTCAAATAAGAAAGTTATTTGTTGGACCCATACTCTTCCATCCATCTCAAAACGTGAATTACTTGTACACAAAAGTGCCCCTGTTTCAGTATCCCAATTTCATAACTGTGCACTAATGATGCTGTAAGTAATTCAAACAAGGGTGTGTGTGTGTGTGTGTGTGTGTGTGTGTGTGTGTGTGTGTGTGTAGATGTACTATAGATATGGTAGAATCTCATGTAATTTCAAAATCAGATTATTCCGTAGCACATGATGAGGTAATGTCCAAGAGTCCAATCATGGCTTATAAAGGTGACTCAGCCTTCTGTCCTTAGGCCCACATACTGAGAATGAACAGTTTTTTTTATTTTTATGAACAGTAAATATTATTACATTTTAGGAAGCTCAGATGTTTTTTTTTATCAGTATCAATATGTTATGTCTGAAAATAGTTTGTGGTCACTATGACCCAAGCATAGGTGGGCTAACAGTGTTTTCATTTTTACAGAAATGAAACTTAGCATTTACAAATACAGTAATACTAAGGTTTAGGGCACCGTATCCTTACCTGACAATAGCAGCTGTCAGACATAGTTACAGAATACACAATTTTGTATCATAGTTTTACCTTAAATTGTAAAATGAAATAGTTGAAATAATAATATAGTAGAAAAAGATATCTGCAGGGGGGCACTACATCAGAGGGCATAAGGGCAGGTGCCTAGGCACCTTCTGAAGTCTATAGGTACCATGTAGTGAAACATTCCAGAATATACAGTATATAATTCAATCATTTATTTCAGTCATCACCACCCTACATCTTTGATGAAGCCAACCCGAAACAAAAACCTTTCATCAATCATGAACGTGCACGACTTTTGTGATGGTGATCTATCATTGTTGCAAGGTCTTCTCTTGACACAATCACCGATGAAAGCTATTTCCTCTAACGCAATACCGGTACCCCCACGAAACAGGGTATGGCCGGAGAAAGGGCTCACGTGAGGCAACAAAAGAAGGATCTCAAGAAATATATTTAAGCAAAAGAGTTTGTATTTTGCATTGAGTTGGTATGGTGGCGATGCTGGTGTATACATTGTATCAACTCCCAGATTCGTTACAATAAACCTTGAGTTTTGTCTTTGCCATTGCTTGGTTTGGACTGTCTCCACTTTGTTGTGTAGTTGGCTATTTTTTGCACAACATATACACTAGGGCTGCAATGAGTAATCGATTAGTTGTTGACTATTAAATTGATTGGCAACTATTTCAATAATCGATTAATTGGTTTGTGCCATTGACAGTGAACTAGATATCTTTGGTGAGAGGAACAAACAAGGCATATGAGGACATAATTGTGGTCTTTTGAAAGGAATGATTGACATTTTTTTCACCATTTTATCGATTAAACAACTAATTAATTAATCAATCAAGAAAATAATTGTCAGATTAGTCGTCTTTGAAAATAATTGCTAGTTGCAGCCCTAATGCATGTACATGATTGCTTCATAAGCTCTACTGCCTCTGTCCAAACATTATAGATACAGTAAATTTCAGAATGTGTGAGCTTTGGTAGCCCCACTAGTTGAGATGCCATAAATGTTTGGCCCTGGAGATAAAAGTGCCTTATCATTGGATAAATATAGTGTGCCCCACTAGTTTCTTGAACAGGCTAAGCATGGCCATGTAGCAGAGCCATTTGGCTACAGTTGACTGACTGGCTTTGGATGAAGGTAGTTCCCCGGCTGTGTGGTGTAAGGTGTTCCTACACCAACAGCACTGAGTTTGGCTACATGCAGACCTGGCCAAGTAGGTGGTTTAGTGGCAAACTTGTAAGGCAACACAGAGGAAGTTGTGAACCTGATCCTAGAACAGCCTGGGGGCTTCAATCTACAAACCAAAGCCAAATGGCTCCTCTATTAGGTTCACCACTTCCTCTGGGCTAACTTACCGAAGTTTGCCACTAAACCATCAACTTGGGATACACTCCTGGACTTCTAAGCTTTCCACCTCGTGGCAATTCACCTCAAATGAAGTGAAAATTCCCTGGGGAGCACCAGGCACAGCTAGCCTGCAGTGGCATGGCCATTTATACACTGCTATGAAAGCTATGACGAGTGAAAAGGTTGCCTGAAAGGGCACTTTCTATTTATATATATGATGAAACGGTCATAGTTACAAAGCAAGTCATTTACCAGCAGATGAGCACTATATAAAGGAACGGTCAGCCATTCAAATGTGCTGCTATTGGAGCTAAATAGCTGATCAAATTGGCCCCCCTCTTCAAGCTTCTAAAGCAAAATATTGATTGGATAGAAGAATGTATGCCTTAGTCCAAGCAACTGGATCTGGATTATATTGAAAGTCCTCTAATACACTTGGATATGACCAATATTCCTAGGAAGCAAGTAGGCTGAGCACGGAATAAAATGTTCTAGACACAGTACAGGTGTTGCTGTTAAGTTATAAGTAAAAGGTCCGTTTAATTATCTGATACAAAATATTACTTTTGTACAGCAAAAAGAAGGAAAAACAATATATTCATCAATATTTACATAAAAGAATATTACACTATTTTAGTGAATTATCATCAAATCTTATATTAATATACATTATTGTTGGTATAGAAAAAGGAGGTAGGGTCAACTGCTTCATATCAAATTGTCAAATTACGCAGTAAATTGGTTATTTCTTTAAACAGCATTGCCTGAATTGGCCACCAGAGAAAAACAACAACAACAACATTTAAATGCAGCAGCATATTCTTAAACAGCGACATGAAGATATAAGGGCCAAAGGAATTTAACTTTTTAACATGCCATGTATATTCCCCACTCGCTAATTAAGGCAGCACAAATACATCCTCTCTCAAACACACACACAAACAAACAAACAAACAAAAAAACAAACAAACAAACACACACATACAAGGTTGACAAAGAAATCGTTGCAGTTTTCAAGAAAAGGAAGAACAATTTGCGTGCCGTGACCCGAGAGGAACCGGCTCCTCTCTGACAGGTTCCTTCCAGAGGTTCTAAAGGCAGCCGCTGGTCTCTAGAGCTGCAGACCAGCGGACCTTCAGAACTGCCCCCTACCCCACCTCTGCACAAACTCAACATGTGCTCTCCAACCAAACCCAACACATATTCAATGTGCGCGTGTCAATCAGAGCAAAAATTAATAATAATAATAATAACAACAATATCAAGTATATATCTTTTCAGTGTACCATTACATCATTACCACTACAGATCTACAGAGCCTACAACAGTCTAGTCGAGGAAAAGGAAAATCTCTCATTAAAGGAGCATGTGTCTTGCCTGGCGGACTGCATAGAGGGACAATGGCAGTTAGTGATTGCTCACTGGAGCATTTGTTTAGTCATCAACAGTTACCAGCCGGGTGAAATTGAAACCGATTTTACCTATGGTTAAAGGTAATGGCTTAAAACAGACATCCTTCCCGTTCTATGGCAGAAGATCAGGGTCAGGGTGCAACTACAGGCCACACAACAGCCAGGACAGGCAATCGCTGAGCTGGACACATACGAAGGAATCAAGCTGCTTGATTGGATGCTGTAGTTTCTATATGCTCCCATGTGTCTTTGGACTTGGAAGAGAGGCAGGTGAAACACCTCCACGTGATGCCAAAGGGAAGAAATCTTCTCAGTCGCTTGAAAATCAACAAAAGTATATACACACAGCCGGGAATACACGTCCCAAAAGTCAACCATTTGGCATCCAAAAGAGCTGCGTGCTAATGCCAAGGTGCAGTGCTGCAGCAGCTTGAAAGAAAAATGGCTACCAGAGAGAGGAAAAAAAACAAAACAAAATAAAATAAAATCTGTGGAACGCTTAAAAGTCTTTCAAAAACAACAACAAACAAACAAACAAACAGTCTTAAAAGCCAGTCGAATTTAGCTGGCAAAACACTGTGGGTTTAAAAGAAGGAATCAGACATTAGCCGTGGCGTTAAAATATGTCTCTTTCCTCTTTTGTTTAGTGCTGCTTTAAGTATCAAGATAAAGAAGCGCAATCATGATCTTTGACCCCCAATCAAGAGACAACGACAGGTCAGTTTGAGTCAGTGTTACGGGGTCAACGGGGGCAGTGGTACACACAGTGCAGACAGACAGACTGGGGGGGTGGGTGGGGGGTGGGGGGGTGAGGAAATGGACTGTCCAATCAGTGGACGCCGTTCATGATGTGCTTGTGGTGAAGGCCGTTGAGCTCGTTATGATTGTGCTGCGCGGGCGCCATGTCGTCCTCCGACAGCCGCGCGTTCTTGCGGATCTCCTCCAGGGTGTAGTCCTGCAGGATGGTGCCGTTCTCAAACACAGTGACCAGCATGTCCTGAGAGAGGGGGAGAGACAGAGGTAGAGAGGGGGAGAGAGGGTAGGTGAGTGAGTGAATGAATGAGAATGAGAGAGAGAGAAAGAAAGAGAGAGAGAGGGTACGGAAGAGAGAGGGAGAGAGAGGGAGATGAGTTTCTGATGGCAACGGACCAAGGAGACTGCTCAAGTCTTCAGTGTATGTTGCCATATGAATAAAACCTATAGGAATCTTTTTCTCCATTCTTTCCCACATTCTTTTTGATGACACAGAGGCCCATTTCAATGAGCACCCTGTAGTTTTACGGCAACAAAAAATTTTGACCCAAGGGAGCCTTTCTATTTCTTACGGCTATAAATGGATCATCTGTTGCGGGCAAGGAAATACACATTTGCAGAGGTGTTATGGCTACTAATTGAGTGCAACAAAGATGACCAATGAACCCTCTGAACCTGAAAGCAACAAGTGCAGACAATGTGTGTGTGTGTGTGTGTGTGTGTTTGAGTGTGTGAGAGAGAGTGTGTGTGTACAGATGACTCTGTATGTGTGATGCATGGTGTGACTGAAGTCTATAAGTAGCTCCCTTTCCGTGTGTACAGGATGTAGAGTGATCAAAGGAGACCATGTTGGTGCAACATGCCAACTAATCAGAAGAAGAGTGATGTTTGTTGTTTGTGCCTAACTGCATGTATGTGTGTGTGTATGTGTGCGTGTGTGTGTGTGGGTCTTCTTTCATCTATGTGTGTCTGAATATGTTGACTCACCAGAAGCTCAAGCAGTAATGGCAGACTGCATTTGTGAGTCTGCATGTGTTTCGTTCTCTATCTTTCTATGTGTGTGTTTACGCGCACACGTCTGTGTGTGTGTGTGTGTGTGTGTGTGTGTGTGTGTGTGTGTGTGTCTTAAGTCGTGCTATTTGCCGAGCGGGAACTCAAGGGGGGTCTCACCTCCTCTGGCTTGCCCGCGCCGCGCTCCACCGTCTCGATGAAGCCGTCCGAGTTCTTGCGCAGGGACAGGCGCCCCCGCTTGGAGCCTTTGGACGGGTCCGTCACCGGCTGCTTGTACACATCCGTCTGCAACCGCAAACAAGGTTTAGGACCCCACGAACACACACACACATACACACACACACACACAAACAGCTCTGACAGATGGAGAGACTCTAATCTAAGGCTGGCTTCAGCTCTGCGGAGGGCTGATTTCTCATGGTCCCCAATCAATGACCCAATCAATAGCAACAAGCGTTAGCGCTGTCTAATTAGCTCTTATTAGTCCCGCTGCTCAAATATCCGACAGGAGGTGAGCACTGGGAAACGCGCGGGGAGGCAGAGCGAGTGAGCTGTTGGCACTGTTCATCCGCGACGGCTGGAAGAGTTAAGGCCACGCCAATATTTTACCCGCCCCGTTAAAAAGTGTTTACGCAACGCTCGTTTCGTGCGCCCGGTGCCAGGGCTGACTTCGGCGGCGCGCTATGTGGCAACAGCACCGGTCTCCGGAGAGAAAACTGGGGTGGCGAGCGTCATCATGGCACAAACGTTTAGAATCCCACGCCAGTTCCCATGGGGACCCAGGTTCGAGTCCATCCGTCATCTCACAATCCCACTCATTTCCTGTCTACTTTCTACTGTCCAGGCAATAGGATAGAAGGATAAAGGGGAACAAAAACAACAACAACAACAACAACAACAACAAAACTCACCCCCTTGCCGTTGGTGGACTCCACGTAGCTGCACTTGAAGGCGCAGTTGAGCGTGTCCCTGTTGAGCTTCTGCAGCAGGGCGCTGCCACAGCCGAAGAACACGTTCTCCACGCTCCAGCCTTTCTCGCTCAGCTTCTCCAGAATCTGCCAATCACAGACGAGCGTTAGCACTCAGGGAGCCGTGATTGGTGGGTGGGGTTGGCATTAATGCACAGTCAGTCATGCACAGGCTTCACTTCACCAGTGTGGCAGAGGACAGCTGATACTAGAGTGAATCAAACCCTCATACATGTTCAAAATCAGTGGCTAAGTGTTTTTCTGAATTATTATAATATTACCCTACATTTAAAACACATGATCATACATGATCAGGCTATGCCTCTTCCAAGATATGTACACAACATATTCCAGAATAATCTCTTTCAAATCAAACAAAAGAGATGGGTCAACTGGGGTTGTTATTTAATCCTCACCTCCTCGATAGAATTCAAATCGATGCCGTCACCCTGGATGATGCGCAGGTAGGATGGCAACACCTTGTAGCCATTCGAATTTAAAGAGCTGCCGAAACGCTCCTCCAGAATCTTTATCACCTGGGGACAGAGAAAGGGGGGACAGAGAGAGAGAGAGAGATAGAGTGAAAATTCAGACTCTTGACATCTCATGATATAAAAAAGGAAAAACGCTTGGTGCAACAGGCAAATATCAGAGGCAATCGATGAGTCACAAGTCTAAAAATACCACATATCACTCCACCACACTCCTTTCCTCACCGGCTGGTCGCTATGCCTTTCAAAAGCTTTCTGTCTGTCTATCAATTAGTGGTGTACAATTCCAATGCTATGAAAAAGTAGCAGAAATGTTTTTACCCTCATGGAAAAGAATGACTAGTTGTAGTAATCTAAAGCAGGGGTGTGATTGGCAAAGGACAAAAAAAAAGGAAAATATATCCGACCCCCCCCCCCCCCTTTTTAATGTACTATGGTACTATAGGTACTATAGCATTGGCTACTGTGCACTTCAATGTAATTTACTAGGGGGGTCCGGGGGCATGCACCCCCGGGAGAATTTTTTTAAAAATAACCCCTTAAATGATGACATCTGATGACTTTTATGAGAACTATTGATAGACTGAGATACATATATCGCAAAAACATTATAACATATTACAAAATAGTCTATAAGGCCTAAAGAAAACTCATTTATAGCAAAGTAGCCAAGGGCCTACTTAAGACTAAAGCAGATATGGCTATCATGATAATTTTGCCAACAATGATGTAGAATTATGGATTTTCTCAGTTCATGTTTTGTTTCAACTAGGCTATTGGCCTATGATAACATTTAGCCTGCCCCCTTACAGTCGTCTAGTCCTGTACAATATAGGCCTATTGATGCTGATTGAAGAGGTTGCTTGAAGGTTATTGATATTCAAGTTGGAAAGAAAATCAAATTGCACCACTCCCTCTCCTTCCAAGGTAACATGTCCTCCTCTCCTCCTAAAATAAATGGCAGGCCCTACTGGTATAGGCTACATAGTTGTTCAAGTGCACACACTCAATGGAGAGCTAGGATTAAAATTCAGACTGTGCCTTTAAATAGGCAACTTTTTTCCATGTATCAGCACAATGCTACAATAGGCAATTTCCACTAAAAAAATCAGCTCAATATTATGTGCAAGACTGATGTTTACCAAGAATGCCAAAGTGTCAATCTCTTAGCACTATCATAATACGTTTTCTCATAGTGAGATGTCTATCCCGAAATATGTTTTGAATGACATGGGGCGCACGGAGGTGAACGGCTGGACAAACGCGGAATGACAAGGTGTTAACTAAACAATTTAGTAGACCTAAGGTAGACGGGCTTTGTGGTGAAAACGATGACAACCAGTAGGCTAGTCTGTCACAGCTAACTTCAAGCACAGTAGCCTAGACTAGTTTACACGCGCAGAAATTAAAAGTCAATATCAGCACCAGCTGATTGTCGTCATTATCGGAAAATCCAGACACGTCAAACTGGACGCGAACACGAAGCAAAGACAACAAAAAAAAACAACTTCATAATGTCTTCTTAAACAAATAATTTTACCTTTACCGTTTCATGGCTTCTGCTAAGAAACAAATAGTTTACCACACACTCACACATCGAACTTGCATCAAACATTCATCAACCCGTCTGCTTTCACTTTCAATGAATTCCACTAGTGACTAGAGAACGGACAAGGCTTGCGAGTGATATGATGAAAGAAGCACCAAACCCGTCGTCATTGTCAGCGGCCTATTATAAAGCAATGGTCTGTGTTTAGGCCCCCCCCCCCCCTAAAAAAAACTCAGCGGATCTATACGAATTGCGTGGGTCTCATTTTCAGGCCTAAAAAAACGGAATTCCGTTTAAAAACGGAAGAATCACACCCCTGCTAAAGACAAGAGCAGGTGAAGATGCTCAACATGCTTCAGTATAGTCATTTTCACATTCTTGGGAGTAAACTCATGATGCGAAGGTAACTATTTGATTTATGCATTTCATTTGTTTTTGTGGGGCTTTTAAAAAAAAAAAAAAAAAAAAAAAATAATAATAAAAAAATAATATAATATATATATATATCTTGGCAGCGGCGCCCACCTCTAGCACGGTCTCGGCGGGGTCTCCCGAGTCGGGCCGGATGACCAGCGCCGAGTCCTCGCTGCGCTCCATGATGCGCTCCTTCAGCTTCTCGCCCCAGATGCTCCTGCAGGCCTTGAAGATGTCGTAGCTGTCGCTGACCACGGCCACGGGCCCGGTGGGGAACTGCTCCAGCAGGCTCTCGTACGCCTCCTTCTCCCGACTCCGGCCCCACGAGATGATGGTGCTGCCGACACAAGACACAACCTTTGGGTTTAGCTAGCTCCAGCGATGGGGAAAAAGGTATACTAAAACAAACACAGATAATACAAAACAAACAAACAAGTAATTAAATAAAGCTCAAATGAAAGAGATAAAAAGTTTCATATTCAATTTAATAATATTCCTCAAATTTGTATTTGATATTAGAGAGAGAGAGAGAGAGAGAGAGAGAGAGAGAGAGAGAAAACAGAGGATGAGGAGGTGCTGTTGATTGAGGATGGTGTCTTGAAGTCACTACTTTTAAACTCCTCACCTTAAAGCAGGCGTGATCTGATGTGATTACACAGACTTTTAATTGCGTTTTGTCTAACAGTCTGGCAGTGGCTGACGCACACTCATCGGGATCACACTTAAAAATAACATCCTACTCGTCAGTTCACACCTTCAGTGCCATACCTGTATCAAGGCCAATGTGGGAGCCACTGTGCTATCTTTGAATAACTGCAGCTCCATCTTCAAAGGTATTACTGTTAATCTACGTGCACCTGTGAGTGAGTGAGTGGCACAGGTGTGTGTGTGTGTGTGTGTGTGTGTGTGTGTGTGTGTGTGTGTGTGTGTGTGAGTGAGTGAGTGAGTGAGTGAGTGAGTGAGTGAGTGAGTGAGTGAGTGAGTGAGTGAGTGAGTGAGTGAGTGAGTGAGTGAGTGAGTGAGTGAGTGAGAGAGAGAGAGAGATTGACCTGTTACCTGTGTTCTGCAGCGGGGATGGAGAAGCCGGCCATAGGACAGCTGTAGTAGCGCTGGGCCATGAGGAGTCCTGCCACGGTGTCTGTGCTGCAGAAGTTCACCAAGTGGGCTGCACCTCCCAGAGCAGCCGACTAGAGAGGGAGAAGCAGAGAGGGAGAAGCAGAGAGGGAGAGAGAGACCAGTTAACAATACAAATACATATTCGAGATTACGGTGAGATTGGAATCATTGTATTTCCCGATACATTTGTATGCATGTTTGCTCAATACAGCTAAAGCTAATCTGTGTACTTGATATAATTGCGTAAAAACAAACACCACAGACTTGTGCAAAAGCAAACACCACAGACACAAAGCTGATGTTCCCTCCTATGGCCTCAGATATCACAATCTGCACCTCTATTGGAAAGGTAAGGTGCTCTGAAGATACATTCTTGTATCCCCCCCCCCCTCTGGCCATTTCTAGGCGTTTGACGTCTTCTTCCTCGTGCCTCATTTCTCAACAGCGCAGGAGCTCCAGTGACGCTCTCGCCACTTCTCACCTCCATTATGGTGACAGACATCGCTGCTGATAACGGCCAGCGCTAGCAGAGGAGTCCTAACCGCAGACCTCATGCTGTATTTAAAAAGGCTTTATTAGTGGGAGATGGAGGCAAATCCCCATTCCCACACGGGGATAGTGTCTGTCAATCAAATTGAGCAAATAGGTGCAGAGTCCGCCAGGTGCTTGGGAGAGCAGCCATCTGATGGTAACTCTTTTTCTTTTTTTTGTGGAAGAGGCCATTGGAAATAATTATCCTTTACCGGCTCAAATGGTTAATGATAATGGTAGCAATGAAGACGGCGATAATAACAACCTTAAGAGACATTTCCACTTCAGCCATAATAAATGATCCATGCACACACACACACACACACACACACACACACACACACACACACATTAACACTGAGAGAGAGACAAGAGAGAGAATCGTGACCATTCCTCTGCACCATGTACCAGTGGTGATGCCATGGCAGGCATCGGCTGCAGGAGGCAGTGTGAGGACCTATAGTCATGCACAGGGCCATTGTGTACACATAGCTTTTTCCTCCCCCTCAGAGCTGGCAGTGAACGAAAAATAAAGAAAGAAAGAAATATGGGGAACAAGGACAATCAGCCACCACCCCATGACACTGGATCAATGACTTATGTGGGGGACCAGTCAGTCATGACAGAAAGAAAAGTCGATACCATCCACATCCTGTCCACCCTTAAGAAAACCATCACGCTTCAACCGCAGACAATGGCGCTATGGAAGAGGCTCACAATAAAAGGCAGAGGGTACTTCTCATACGGGAATAACACTATTAGCACAAAATACATGTGTGGTCTACTTCAATAAATGTAATGATATACTAGCATCACTGCCAGAGAATGCCAGAGGATAGCCTGCAGATATATAGATGACTTGGAAGCTCTCTTTCCAATTTCACCTTTAATCCTACAAGCCAGTAGATGTGACCACCGTCAATGCACAGCTGCTGAACATAGATCACTCAAATCAAATCTACTGATGACCCGCCACTCTACGCTGTGGGCTTACAGACTCCCATCTGTTTATATTTCGAACATATCATCCTAGCTGACAAAATACGTAATTTCATCCAAAGCCGCGTCTTATCCGAATCAAATGATCATTTTTTTACCACCGCAATGGCAAAACCACGACATCGCGGCCGATCAGAAAGCATGCAGAGAAGCGCAGTGACCATCGCCGGTTCGGTTCCGCTCCGCCAGACTCTCCCTGTGCGCTGACGTGAGTGCCGGTGACGGCGCCGACCTTTTCAGCGCACGCTACTCTCCGTGCATGCAATGTCTGAAGTGAACGCCACGCCACGCCATGCCACGCACCCAGCGGAGAACCACACGCACACACCCTACAGCAGAAAAGTAAGACGTGGCTACTGAGTTAATTATGTGAGGCTGAAAGGATGCTGGTGACCAGAACAATCTAATGCAGATTTAGCGGTAGTAAGAATACTGAATCGATTCCAAACTAGGAAATGAAAATGAGGTTGCATCGGTCAATCTTACCTAAAGGTCCGCTCCCAGTGTGTGTGTGTGTGTGTGTGTGAATGTGGTTTAGTTAAATGTTCTCTTTAGCTAACTGTTCTCTTTCTCTTTGGACATGGAGCAGACTAAAAAGAGAAACAAACATGACCGTATACTCTGGACTCCAGTTTACAAACTGGACAAGGCAACAGACAGACAGACAAACAAACAAAAAAGACAGACAGACAAACGCCGGACCCCGATGAAAACATATACCTCCTTGGCGGAGGTAAATAAATCTATATATAATAGATGATGAATATTGGGAAGGGAGGAGGGGTACGGTGTGTATGGTGTGGCCCTCACCTCCTGAGAGGACACCCCCCGGTAACCGAAGTCGTGCAGCTTGAAGTCCAGGCCCTCCAGACTGCCTGAGGTGGCCTTCAGGTGCTTGGCCAGGATCTTCTTGAACTCCCGGGAGATCGTCGCCACGGTGATGGGGTACCACATCTGCACCAGCATGGTCTGAAGAGGAAAAGGAAGAGGAGGAAGAACGAGAGAGAGAGCGAGAGAAAGAGAGAAAGAGAGAGAGAGAGAGGGAAGGGGAAGGGAGATAAAGGCCAATGAGTTCAAAGTGTACGTGTGTTTCTGTGTTTTTGTATGTGTGTGTGTGTGAGTGTGTGTGTGTGTGTGTGTGTGTGTGTGTGTGTGTGTGTGTGTGTGGCAGACAGTGGGAGAGAGCCAGGGTGTGGGTGTCAGGGGGCCGACCATCGGATGTTCCAGCCGCTGGTGATCAGGGGACCAATGGGGCGGCAGTCCAGCTGATCAGCCCAATCAGCCACCAGAATGAGCGCTGACCTCATTTGGCTAATTACAGCCACCTGGCTGCCTCCGAGGGCTGTGGGCCGCTGGCCGGCCGGCTAAACAAACGCTACCACCATGCCCATGGACACCCACACACAATAATGCTGTGCTCTATAGTCTCTGGACACACACACACACACACACTGGGCAGAAGAGTTCCATTAGACATGATCAGTCAGCTGCGCCCCCATAAGATCAGAGGAAATTGCTTAACCGAAGGCTAAAGGCAATTCCGCTATGAAACTATATGTTCTATGAAGATCTTCCCAGAGGTCTGCAAATGATTTAAAGGCACAGCATTTTGAACAATCGTCATACAAGCATCATGCATACAGTACATCAAGTGCACAAACTAAAAAGATAGAAATGACAAAATATGTGGTCAGAGTACCTCAACGTAATTGGTGAGCCAGTAGAAATCTGGATCTGTATTCTCAACTGTGAAAAGGACATTCCCCCTCGGAATGATTTTTCCTTCAGGAACGGCTTTGATCCGGATGGGAAGGCGTCCATCATGTTTCTGACAGACAACAAGAAAGATGACTCATCATAAATCACTGTGCTGTGGACTTCTTTTGTCAGTCAAAGACAAATCTGTGGGACTTGTCACTGTTACTGAATGCCTGTTGTCCTCTGCAAGGAACATCCCTCTTACCTCCAGAACTCTTCGCCAACCGTCTTCATCAAACACCTTTTGTCTAAAGTGCATCTGGAAGAACTGCTTGGCCTCCTGAATCTTCTCCTCCGTGATGACGGGACCTGAGGAGCGTAGTTGGATGACCAGGGTCAGAGGTCAAAAAGCATAAACCAAAAAGCACCCAATTAACCCCACACATAAAAGTGCATCCCTGTCACAGCTGAGCAAGCTTCTCAGAGCAAAGACTTCTCTTAATGCAAAATAGCAACTCCAGAAACAAAAGGTTAAGCCAGGTCAACTAAAAGGATTCACCCGTTCCAAACAGCAACAAATGCCCTATGGGGGGTGAGAGGGGGTGCTTGCTGAGATCCAGAAAATCGCTGCTCACATAGTGGGGAGGGTTGCCAACTTGTTCTCTCAAAGATGGGCCTGGGGGGGTAGTGGGTTTGGCCAAGCCTGCTTGACCTATGGATGTTACTGGCCACTGAGGTGCCAGAGTTCACTCTTCACACATTCCACACATGATTTCAGGATGTTCCGCAGTTCACAGTGGTCACATCAGAACTGTGCAACTACAAATGCTGAAATCATCTCTCAAGATTTCTTATGACTAAGAAATAATCATCAGAAGTATTTTCATGTCCATTATAATATAATATAATGTAATATAATATATAATATAATGTAATATAATGCAATATAATGTAATATAACTAAATTATGTTCATGAATGTTTTGGGGCCAAACGCTTACAGGCTACAGTAGATAAATGAGTAACAGCAATGGCTGTAAAAAAAAATTAAAAATACAGGTCTCGATCAAAACTACCAGTCCCTTATGAAAATTAAAACCTGGTTGAGAGGTGTGGTAAACTCATCAAAGTACTTTCTGGAAAGGTTTTTCAATGAGCCGGACCATTACTTATTTCATGAACCTATTTCAAGCACGGTATGGGGTGGACTGGGGTGGACTGGAATGGTATGGAACGGTCTGGTGTGGTATGTGCCCTTGCAAGCCACATCAACAGGACACGCGTTGCACTGATGACAAAGGTCATTGAGAGCGGTCAGCGGCATGCTTGCTTGCTTGCATGCTCTGCTTGATCACGCCGAGTGGCGGTGGGTGAGCGGATGGCAGCAGAGTGGGTACTGACCTGCCAGGTACTTCTTCAGGAGGTACTGCAGGCCGAAGAACACCACCTCGTGGAACTGGGCCCCGCCATCCTTCCGGCGCCGGCACTCAAAGTACGAGTAAACTTTGCTCACGTTGGGTGGATATTGTTTGTAGTGTGTGACCTAGAATGACCAGAGGAAAAGGAGAGAGAGAGAGAGAGAGAGAGAGAGAGAGAGAGAGAGAGAGAGAGAGAGAGAGAGAGAGAGAGAGAGAGATACACAGGTCATTACTCTTGGGGCTAAGGTATAACAGACCAAAGAGTACAGAATTTTGAGACTTTCATTTTCTTTGGCATAGTCTAGTTACCATGGGATGCTAGTGAGAGACCACACAGTTCTGTGTACTACTCACACCAAAGCATAGGGCTTTAGACTCATCCCATTCCAAAGGAAGCCCACATTTGGAATTTACCTCCGAGGAATTTAGGCTACATGACTCCAGACCCACCTCACAATCACAGCTATAAAAGAGACTGCATCAATGTTAACCACGCCTTTATGAGCACAGAAGGCTACCCTGCCCTTCTAAGTCAACACGAAAGACTAGAAGTACGTGACCAGCAGTTTTACTGTCCCACTATTAGTTCTGCGCTAGGGTGCACCTATTTGCTCATGACAAATTTGGAGGAAGGGAGAGATATGCACATGTTCGGTCCCGTACACAAGGCTTCTTTTGTTGCACTCCCAGACTCCTAATTGATAGTTAAGAGCCAACTACTCTTCCAGTTGTGTACGCAGGTCACAATTATTATAAACAGCAATCCACAAAGCAGTGGCTCTCTCTCTCTCTCTCTCTCTCTCTCTCGTGCAATCCCATCCTACGCCCTCTGTTCTCCTTGATGTTGTTTGCAGACCCAGCATGTGCCGTATTAATGGCAGTCGTACGAGGAGGGCCGGCGGTTATTTTGCCAACAAAAAATTTGTGAGGCGGGCGAGTGCTGAGGGAAGCACATTAAATGCCACATGAGCGGAATTAAGGAATTTCCCGGGACCCTGTGCCTTTGATTTCACATATAGCCAAAAGACCAAAAAGCCAGCTGACCACAACCTAAGTTCTGGACAGGGAAAGGAGCTCAAGAGCTGGCCAGTCTATGGGTGTGTGGTGGCAGGGTGCAGGGCTCTTAATGGATTGTATACTACCCTCATAGGAAAAATGTGTCTGTCAGGAGGGTCAGATTGACTGGTTGACACGCTCGTCCCAGATCCCTAAAGAGTATAGGGGTGGGCCTCTCTCTAACAACACTAACAAACACACTAGACTTATCAAAGAAAGAAGGAAAAAAGAAAGAAAAGACAGACTTGTGGTCATAAATACAGTCATAAATGTATGAACATAGTTTAGCCTAAACGTATGGCCATGCTACACAGGCCAGTGGATAAGCTTGAAGCAAAGATCCCCGATTCTAATGTTTCCACAGTAGCCTACTCTCTTTTCAACGTTCAAGGGCAGCACATAAGATGCTGCCATTTGTTTTTAGTCAGCAAGCCACTAATGACCAACTTGTTTAGCAGGTAGGGGTCAAAGTCATTATAATTGGACACAAAAACAGCATTGCATAATCATGCCATGCCTTCATAAATGTCGAAGGACAAAGGAAACATACACACAGACACACACATTCATGGCTAAAGAAAAATACTTCAAAGGCTAATACTAATGGCTAAATCCACCCGCCAAGTGAACAGATTGAGGATTCATAATGGGTCTATACACTATATACAGGCTTTGAGTAATTGCCTACATTTCATTGTCTCAAGATATCTCAAGAAGTCCAAACATACAAAACATGAAGTTAACTGGTTAGCTTTATGGGTTCAATAAGTGACATAGTGGCAGTAAAAGGCTCTGAAAACACAAATGAATTGGCTAATTGCAAAGCTGCAAAAATACTTAACGCCATTGTGACCTCCTAAGACCTCTGATGATAAAATATTTTATTCAAGTGTTTAATCACAAAACTTTATGACACTTATTCAAATATTGAATATGTCCTCTCAACACAATCAACATAAACCTCCCATGACCTTGACTGCTGTTTGTCACACCTATGATGAGATGGCATGTTTCATTGTGAGAATGTCCTCAAATGACTTGAGTTGTACAAGTCAGCCAAGGCATTAAATATTTTGAGACTTATGGCCAGCTTCCGACTAATATATCTTTCATCTCTCTGTTTTGTTATGACTCCTCCCCTTCAAAAAAAAAAAAAAAACAATCTAAAGTTGCAAGGCCATAGTTATGCCAGCATTCCAAAACAGTGGCACAACAATCCAGGAAGTCGAAGTCTAAATTCTCCGGGACTGATCCAACTAGTCTTTCCTTAAGCAGCACATATTCCAGTGTGCTGGCCTACCGCTGTACAACTACTACTGTCACTTATGCAAGTGGGATAATGCCCAAATCCTGTTGCTATGAATTACATAACAAATGCATGTGTGGAACCACGTGTCCATCTGGTGATAAAGAGAACCTGATCTTGGCACAGGGAGGAAATTGTGCTCATGTACAGTGCATTGGTGCTTTCAGTTAGCCAACTAAGGCGTTTTACTTATTTATTTATTTATTTTATTCCACCCGCAGGGAAACTTCTTCCGCCTGAGCTGATGAAATCACAGCTTTCTACATACATCTTGGCAGGGAAGCTGTGAGAGACAAGGGGAAAGTGCGAACTTTGCTTACCAATATAAATAGTTGAATCTTTCTTGTGTTAAGGACAACAGTTGCTGTCATTCAAAGACAGCTGAGAGTAGGCTAAACATCATTGGCATTGAAAGCTGGCTGGCATTTTGCATGCTCATATTCAGGGTCACTGCAGATGTCACACTACTAGAATCATCCTTTGCCATTTGACTAAGACCACAGAAAAAACCTGGACGACATCTTCCAATTACATGTGACCTTTTTCTATGCCAGGTCGACTCTCAGTGCCTGGAAGCATTCATATGATGCAGGAATGCATGTCTAAATACATAACAGGTCCAGAAGACATGGAGGCCGTTACTGTTGAACCTTGCCATGATGCCATGTTATGAAGGGTGACAACAAAAACGCACGTACTCACTACAACTGCTGTCCGCACAGTGTCATGAGACTGCACGTAGGCCTAGGCCTTTTAGAGGGAGATTGAGGACTAATTACAGAACCTAGCATTACAAATTGAACAACTGACAGGAAAAACAAGAGCGTCCATACAATGTGTGGAAATATGCGGATGTCTCCAAAACATAAACGAGCTGGCGTAAGGTTAACTAATGTCAAATGGCAACACGACACTAGAAACGTCCAGTAGTGGAAGTTCTGTGTTGTATCAATTACAGGGAGGAAGCCAAAAGACAAGGCGGTAGCAGATGATATCAAGTATAACTTTTTCATAAATTAAAGTTTATTACAGGATATTTATAGTCTAAGAACATTGTTTCACTTTCGTAAAACAGTTTCGTTTCTAAGCAAAGCTTAGCCCTGGCTGTTTAGTTGGCACGTTACTTCCAATTCAGCACAAGCTCCACCTACCACTGCTTCTCAATGAGTGGAGTTAGCTAGCTACTAGCGATAGCTAATTTAACTTCCACTAACAATGTATCTGGTTGGGTTTATTTAAGGCTAACCTTAAAACGATTATAATTTATGCATTGTGTCAATACCGACACATTACTATGTTCACTGTGTTTATAATGATGAAACCTCTCTTGATCCCCCCCCATTTAATTAACCTTAGCTAATATTACCTGACGTTAATGTAGGCTGGCTGGCTTGCTTGCTAGCTAACCCATAACCTTTGTTTTCACCTGAAAGGTCGAACCAAGGCAGTGGTTCTAGCTGGGTCAGGGGTTGCCTAGTGAGCCAGAGATAAGAAATATCGTTACTCACCTTGTATGAGTCGGTCGCCAGCAAAAAATTAAAATCCTGTGCTGCCATATCTGCTGTGTGATTCAGACGAAGTTGACCGCCTCGCAGTGTCGGTACTTATACTGTTATTGACAGCGTGACAGCCTTTGGGCGGGGTATGATGCCGCAATCTCCCTTGGTATGTAAAGTAACTCTCGGGCGTTGCGTCTTTGACTAAAGTAGTTTTCTAAGTTGGCAGTCACAAGCTATTGAATAGGTTTCGACTGCAGCAATCGCACAGTGGTCGCATCTCTCGTTGAATGGGGGTGGGAGAGGGGGCAGGGCTAACCAAATGCATAAGATACCACGTGACAAGCAAGTACACGAGTGTTGTGACGCTCGAGAGTGTCATATCTCATGCCTGTCTGTCACGGCTACTTTGAAGCAACTTTGAAGATTTTTTCCAGCGATTGGTGTTGTAATTAAGCAAAAAGTGAGAAATATCACCTAGGCTACTAATTTTCATCGTTTTATTTTATTCTAATTGATTCAACGACATGTTGTAGCCTAGACACGTTTGAAGTCCGAGAGTCCGGAGTTCAGCCATTTCCCAGAAATGATGAGGGTGAGGTAATATAACACTTGGGTAGGTTAAATCAAAAGTGAAACCTTGGTCTAGCCTATTCCCTTTAGTAGGCTTCGGAGAGAATCGTTTCTCTGGAAATGCTAAAAGCCCTTATCCTGTAGGCCTAAACGAACATTGAACCCCACTCCCTCCATATAAGGAGTGTATTGAATGGACCGACATATGTGATGTTTTGGGACATAGAGGGCAACTTGTCATTGAAAGGTCTATGTTATGACCAGGCAAAGTTAGAATCATCCTAAAATAATCGTCCTAGGTATGTTCCTGGCATAGACTATTGTCATTCTTGAGGGATTGAGCATATCAGGCCTGTTTGAGATGAGGCATAGGCCTACTCAGATTGGAGAACAGAAATATCAGTAGCCTACAACGAAATACTAGCCTATGCAAATCTAAAGACAGCTGAGTATGTTTAGTTTCTCACACATTTGTATTAGCAGTGGATTAAATACCAGCAGCCAATAAACTGTGATTTCCACCATTTCATTTTATGGACAAAAATGTGATGCAACATAGGCCTAATACCCTGGTCTACAAGTCAGCGTGTAGGGCCTATGTCCAGCAAGTTTACTTATGTAGTTCTTTTCATAGACAGGGGTAGATCAATGTGCTTAACATAAACAAAAGCAAATAAGAGTCGTAAATAAAAGCAATGGGTATGATCATGAAGAAAGAAACTAGAAATATTATGTTATCAGTAATTCATATTATGTAATGACATAAGCCTATAAGTATTCAGCGACATGGTAGTAAATTGTCAAAACTGAAACCGTTTATTCCCTTAGGCCGTCTCGTTTATCTGGAAAATGATAGCCTACATGCGTGCAATCCTTGACACGCCCATATTGTCATGTAAACTTCAAACTTCACGTGAGAACCATAGAGAACCATGGAAGAACCATGGAAGAAATTAGTCTGGTGACCACACATTTTCAAAGACCCAGCCATTTAACGCATCCTGCAAAGAAGAGAGCCTCATTGCAAGCCCATTTAAGTAAAAAAAACCCTGTTTTTTGTCTTTCAAAGTAAAATTTCTATGATCAGGTTTTTTTTAATTGTTGTGTCTGAACAGTTATAGACGAGTTTGAAACATTTCACACGTTTTAGTGCTTTGGTAAGCTATGAGTCTATATTTCTAGCATGATATTAGCTCAAAACTGATGGATGATGCATTTTTTCCAAAATGGTGGGCTTGGGGTGATTTGTGCCAAAGGGCTCACTCCTCACTCCTCCTATAAATATTTGAGCTTATTGTGCATTTTATTCTTACATTTTATCACTAAAACTATGTGGCATTCTTAATCTTAGACCATACATAGAAATATAGGCTACCATCATGCGCCTCTCTCTCTCTCTCTCTCTCTCTCTCTCTCTCTCTCTCTCTCTCTCTCTCTCTCACACACACACACACACACACACACACACACACACACACACACACTGACCAGGAAGCCTGGGAAGGAAAGGGGGAACAACATCTCTTAATACTAGCAGTGGCAGAGTTGACATCTACACAACCACATCCAACTACCTAAAACGGCAGTAAACTTCTCTGATCAATAACACTTTAATCTCAGGTTTAACTTCCCTCCACACAAAATCTGCAACATATGAAACAGGTGTGACAACGGTGCAGACCCCCAATCAGATTTTCACATATAAAGGGAACATGATGTTGTAAAAATATATTTGCATAAACCTTAAAGGAACACTTCACCGTTTTTTTCATTTTAAACTATGTTAGTAAGACGAGTAAGTAAGACGAGTTGCTATACCTCTCACGTTTCAATGCGTGTACTCACTGGCTCTTCTAAGCAGGTAAGAGGGATAACTATATTGTGTGGCGGAATAACAATTGGAAGCACTTCGACTCGGCACAGTAATATCCTCACTCCAAAGTGAAACTGAAAGGGCAAGAGTGATGATACTGTGCCGAGTCGAAGTGCTCCCCACACAACATAGTTATCCCTTTACCCGCTTAGAAATGCACCACATTTTATTTTGTCTCACCATACTTGGTCTTGTGACTACTCGTGTTACTGTATTTTAATAGGGAAAACATGGAGATGTTTGGTCGTTTCTAAATTAATTTCTGTTTGGATCCTAATGAATGAACTGGGCTAAGTGCTATCAAAGTAGCGCTGCGCGACAGAGCCAGTGCACACATTGAAACAACTCGTCTTAGTTAAGGGAATAAGCTTAATATGAAAAACGGTGAAGTGTTCCTATACATGAGCATTTTTGTATTGAATTTATCTAGCTTTTATAAAGCATTACATTGTGCTCCATCCAGTGATATCAGGCACTGCTTGTTGTCTATGGGGACTATTTTCAGATGCTGCGTGAAATCACTGCGCCCATGTATGTTAGCAACTTGCCTTGATTATTACACAAGATGAGAGTGTAGTTCCATGTCAAATCAGCCTAGAAAAACACTAGGTTTCATTTTCAGTTGGTCTTATTGCACTTTCTAACTTGAGAAGAGACACGTTTTAAATGGGAAAATTACCGGAAATCTTAATCACTTTTAAACATGATGCTACAGTAGCAGGCGAGATGCTACTGGTCTAATCCGATTCTATGATCTATGCTAGGCTGAAGCTGAAAGTTGTATCGCCAGACTCACAGAATGGCTGGATGAATGGGGAAAAGGTAAATATCAATTGTTTTGCTCGAGGGGAGGTGGACAATTAGCTTATTTCCAAAAATGGCGGAATATCCCTTTAACTTTGTGCCACTCTGGTGGCTATCCTGTGTTTGTTTGCTTTTGATCAGTGTCATGTGCTCTGTGTTTACCTGTCGGCCTTGTGTCCCCACCCATTACCTTATTTGGTCTGCACTTCCTGCACTTCGTTAGTTTACCTGTTTCTGCTCACACGTTCCTGTTGTCTTGGTGGTCTCGTCCAGTCCTTTGTCTTTCTGTTAATTAGTCTTTGTACTTCTACCCCCCTGTTTCTCTGTTCTTTGTCGGATTGTCTCTTTGTCTGCTCGTGTCTTTACATAAGTCTGTAGCTTTGTACGTTTTGAAGTCAATAAACGTGTTAGTTCTTGGGTCACCTAGAACCCTGACAAATTGTACAAAAATGTGAATCGCATGTATTCAGTGTTTTGTGCTCACTAACTCCCCTAATGCAATGTGTAACTTTACTGTAGTTTTCAAATGGCTGTACAAGTAGTGAATAGTGATGTCTTGAGCATTTTCAGGTAGTGTCACCGAGTTCTGACTGAGTTTTTTTTTTGCACTAGAAAAACACTGAGAGAATAAACTGTCATAATGAAAACTTGACAAAGTAATTTGACTGTGTTGTTCATGGTGTCAAGACTTCTCATTTTGATGACACATGGCAGTTTCATTGACAGGAATACTTGCGTTTGAGGAATGGACCATCCTTTTTGAGCAAGTGATGTGCTTTTGCAGGTTATCCACTACAGTAGGTTTTGCAGTTTGCACTGACTGTTTTGAGAAATGCACTAACTGTTGTGCAAATGTCAATAGTGATGTGAGAAAAGCTCCAAAGCGACTGAGAAAAACTGTAATCTTTTAGCACTGAGGTCACTTTTGCAGATTTTTGGGGGGACTTGGTGACCTAGATGAATACATTTTCCTGTAACTCTTTGTGTAGATTATTTTCCAGTTGCAGTTTCCAGTTGATTACATTGCGACCTCCAGCCAAGTTCTATGATCTAAGTTCCAAGTTCTCCAGCCAAGTTCTACATTGACTGACGAGTACTGGATGCTTTGACCATCAGTTAACTTCGAAATAGACATATTTTGGACAATAGTAATATTTCAGAGGAGTGATAAACGTTGAACCTCTGATATGTTGGGTGTTCTAAAGGTGTTAAATAGCTAGTTACCATTATGGTAGCCAAGGTGCCGAAAGTGAACATATGGATAATTAATGGATAAAAAGGTTCTTTCATCACACTAATAAAATAGTTATAACCTTTGAGCCAGCTCTTATCTATATGATATCAATGGTGATGCGCGCCTATTGTTTGCACCTCCAACAGCATGGTGTACCTGTTGATAACCAACAAATGCCTGGAGGTTGGAGTCAAAGAATGGGCTCTATGCACAAGCTTACTTGAAGATGGCAAACCTGTTTCCTGTTCATTGACATGGCCGTCAACAGGCACCTCAAGATAAGTGCTTTACCAAAACTGAAGATAGTGCTTTAGTATACCAAAACGTAAGAACACAATGTACGTGAGTCTTAATGTCCGCCGGTGGCTATAAGGCTTCAAGTTGTTCTAAAAGCAATTTCAACTTCCACCTTTTCCCTAAAAATGGCAACTTACGTGCTCCTTTGTTTCAAATTTGTTTGTACTTTTGGTTGTTCTACGTGTTAGCCTATTGGACTGACTCCCCGTGATCTCTTGTTTCGAATGTTCCTATATGGACCTTTTTGATTTGGTTTGTTTGATTTGTTTCTTTATTACATCAACTCTGAATAAAAATCCTTACCTGCTGTTCTCACAGCCTTTGTCTGTGAGTGTGTGTGACCGGTATCTATATGATAACATTCATGTGAAATCATATGCATAAAACATCTATAAATAAAAAATGTGAAATGAATGTAAAATGTGCAAAAGATGGGCAAAAATGACAGCTTTTGGTACTATTTGTTGGCAAACTTCACAGTTCTATGGATAAAGAGATACTATTCACTCCTTTTAAAGTAGCAAAGGGAGTCTGAACAGACCTTTCAACCTTGACCTGTTCTCATCTGCAACTAGTGAATGCAACCTACTGGGAGAAAGATGTTTTTAATTCACTGTAATATTGTATCAGACTGACACAGAGGAGACAACTTGATGTTCTTGACACCTGACTCTCATTCTAGTAGCTGCTATCTTCCTGTTCAAATTGAAGTTTTCTTGGCCATCATCACCTGTGCATTTGCCAAAGGCACATACAGACCTCTTTGTCTATACATGACAATTTGTAATGGCACCAGACATTCTTTTCCTACGCAACACAAAATATTTTAGGGGGGCTGACCATGAGGAAGAGTTTGAGATGCCCATACACGCCCTGAATATCCTGAAGGACCTATCAAATAACGCCTTCAAACACATGCTGATGCTACACTGATTTTATCGAGAATGAAGTCTCTGACATTGCCAATGCATGCCTTGATAGCCTGATATTGGACTTATATACTTGTACTAAGTTGTTGATTGGGAAGGATCATGGGGGTTTTAGTCTGTTATGACTAACTGAGTACTGTTTTAACACTATAAATGGCATTGAATATTCATCCATATTTATCCATGGTGCTCCTTTAACTTTTTTGCGCTAAAGCACACTGTATAGGTCCCCCTTCCCATACAAACCATAACACCACATTCTTTCAACTGAACTGTGACTCTACTGTTTTTCCTTACAAAAGTAAATAATTTTACCGACATCAGAAGAACCGATGTAGCCTACTGCCACCCAATCTGTTAGAAGCAATGCCTAACCGCTCTTGTGCTTGATGTTTGCATCTAAAAAACTTTTAAGCTATAACTGTTCCCTAGGAAATTGACAGGTAGCAGATGCAATTTCGTTTTCGCGGAAACAGCGAAAATGAACAAACCTCTGGCAACCGCAACCCCACCCCCAACCCCAACAATCTGATTCTCCAGTTCAGAACCATGGTCAGCGCCTGCTTCGCTCCCCCAGGAAGTGGCCATCGTCAGCGCGCAATTGACAAACCACGGCAGGAAACACTGAAAATCGATAGACAAAACAGGGCTCTGAAAAGCTTATTCTCTCTTTACAGCCCTCCCCTCTCTGTAGTATCTCCCAGCAAATCCCCGGCGGTGACTGGAGAGTCAAAACGCCAAAGAGGCGTAAGCAGCAACAATTTCATTCGGTAGGGGTGTTTGTGTCGGCGCGACCAGTCTCACCAGACTCGCCCAACGTAAGTGTCAGTTTTATTGCATGCATGCATCTGGTGAAGTGTTTCTGTGTTCTATTCTTTACAGTATGACATTTACTTGAAACCGCGCAATTTGTAACCACTTTTCCGTGTTGCCAGACGCAACACTTGGTCTTCCACTCTTCGACTCATTCATTTTCTGTTTAGAAATTGTGTGTTTGCTTTTATTTTATATCTAGACTAGACGTTCATCAGTTTGAATCAAAATGTTGGATCCATCATCAAGCGAGGAGGAAACAGATGAGATAGTGGAAGAGGAGCGTAAAGTAGTGGCAGCTCCTAAGGCTGGCGCCCGTGTCTCCCCAAGTCGGACCAGTGAGGGCTCTGGTGGCTTACAACCCAGTCGGAGTAGTAATGTCCGTCCGTCAAGTCCGAGCCCTTCGGTGGCGAGTGAGAAGGAGAAGGAGGACTTGGAAAAGATGCAAAGAGAAGAGGAAGAGCGAAAGAAGAGACTACAGCTCTATGTCTTTGTCATGCGCTGCATCGCTTACCCTTTCAACGCTAAACAACCAACCGACATGGCGAGACGACAACAAAAGGTAAGAGAGCTAAGAAAATGAAGAATCTTTGTAAATAAATGAATAACGACCCAGAAAGAACACATTCGTGGTTATAAATAAGCCCAATAAGCAAGACAATCCATGCTGCTTCCTCACTTAAGTCTGCCATTTTGAACCCCCTCCTCATCACGGCCACCAGTTGGTTTCACTTCTCAATATCTCTCAAGGATTCTCTGGTGACAATACGATTCCTACAATGCATTTGATAATGAAAATGCAGTAGGTTTAGACAACTTTTATTCATTCTGTTTGGCAAGAACCCTACCCATTGCTTGCACTGATAAAGTACCGGTTGCAGAATTAAGTCCCTCACTGTCACCTGTTACATTACATGTAGGAGCTAGGCATAGGTCACTGCAAATGATACAGCACTTACAACTTTCTTCATTTGTTCTCAAGAGATAGGCAATTTAACACTTTGGTTGAGTTGTCCCTCATTAAGACACGTAGGCTATATTGTCGTTGGTTGCAGGGAGCCTCTGTCGACCAATTACCAGCGTTGGAAGTCCAACTCCCTTTGCAAAAATGACAGATGTTGTCTAAATATTTTGAGCGTCTATTTCCTTGTCTTTTCGGAAAGCTGTGGCTACCCTTTAGGTGGCGCTTGTTGAAGTCTGACCGAATGCGCATACAAAATGGGCTTGTCTTAATTTAACGCTGACAGTCAACCCAACCCGCCTATGAGTCGCAGTCAGTCAAGCAAAATCAGTTTACCATTTTAGTTGAAAGGGTTTGGTTTATCCTGACATACTCATCGTGTGAAATCCCTTCTAATAAAATCATGTTGTGGTTTCATATTTGATTTTCAAATTGATAAAGAAAATAAAAAACATAACATCAAAACATTGTTTTATTCTAAAAATGGCAGAAAAGAGATCTTGGTCTTAATGATACTACTGGTCTTACTTTACACAGTTCAGGATTTAACAAATGGTTGGCTAGATGAGAAACTTCATGACACTAGCCCTGAATGCATGGCATATGGCATGTTATCCTCTTCTGGGTTATCCTGTCACTAGGCTAATGTATGCAATATTGCCTCAGAGAATCAAATTTGAGTATAGAACCAGTGACCCTCACATGTTTAACCAGACTGTCTGTTCTAGTGCATATTGAGCAGACAGACTACATATTGTGAGGTGTCAAATGGCACATTGCTGATAAAATTCAACTTTTTCAGTTGATCTTTTGCTCAATAAATGCCTGTTATGAACTATAGTTAAAACCTCAGCCCAAATACAGCATTGCAGTAAATCCCAGCTGACACTTTGAGATATAGTTGTGAGATATTGATAATCACTATAGTATGCAGATATTATGAGACATGTTTTCCACTGTTGGTCAGTTGATAGCGTCCACTTTTTTTGAGAGCTATATCATGATTGTGACTGCAACAGAGGCTCTGAAAGCAGAAACCTTATATTATTCAGACAGATGCAAGAGGAGGAATAAGGAACTAGCCCATTTGTCACCCGGTGTATAGCATGGCAGAGAGACACACCTGGGTGTGCAGTAGTGTTATTTACATTCCATCTGTTCACGCACAAATAACGTATATAAATCTAAACAGATTTAACTGGCTGCTACCTATCATATCTGTAAGATATTTAGAGAATGCATTCATTTAAAGTTAATTGAGAAGGGAAAAACACGTGAATATTGAACCATGGGCTATTGGATGACCCAATAGACCATCTTTTCCTTGTTGTGATCATATGCTATGTTTGGCTATTTTACTTAAGCACTAAACAAAATTGCAAGAAAATAATGTAGTTATTGTTACTCTATATATTTTGTGTTTAATGAAGGCTACTCTTCCTTTTTATATTTGAATCCTATACCATGTCCCAGTGATCGTTTCTGAAACTATGAGTTCTATGCTGCTTTGCAGTCGTTCGGAGACCTGCACATGCGCACTGGTGTTTGTTGTCTTTTTCATGGGTGCAGATAGACTCAGTGCGTAGCAAGTTGCATGTGCTAATAGACACCCTGTATTATTCACTCTCGGGATGTTATGATGACATGTAACACCCAGTTGTACGCTCAGGTTATTATGACTAGCAGCTGGCCCTCCTGTGGCTCCCTGACTCTCAGATGATAGTAGAAAAGCATGTTATTGTTTAGACACATGCTCTCTGAATGATAGTGATAACCCTGCCCATGCCATAACAGAGCAGTGGAAGGAATAATGTATCTTACATGTTATATGTCACAGGCTATATGTGTTATATATGTGTGTTGTGCCCACATTCTTTGCTGTAGATCATGAAATGATTATCCCCTTGGGGACATTAACGACTATCTATCTATCTAACTACCTATCTATCTATCTATCTATCTGTCTGTCTGTCTGTCTGTCTGTCTGTCTGTCTGTCTGTCTGTCTATGCTGGGATAGTTAATTGAAGCTTCAACTCATAAGCAACAGGCAGTAAAGCCCATAACCCCCTCGATCCGTACCTCACAAGATGTACAGTATGATACAGTGTCTGGTTTATCCATTTGGCATTACTCTGATTAACTGTATATATTGCATCTCCCCCGTTTGTTTTGCTTGTGGCTTTGCAGAAGGCTTGTTTTCATGCTGTCGTGGTCTTTGGAGACTGTGTCAGGGAGAGGTGGGGAGGGGTGGGGTGGGTGGGGGGTCTCTCTCTCTGGATATGTTGAAGCCAGGGAGTAAGGTTGTTGATCTCCCCTCAGAGGGAATGTTTTCTAAAAATGAAAAGCGTCTTTGATCACTACTCAGAGTGACTCTTTGTTTTTGTGTGTGTGTGTGTGTGTGTGTGTGTGTGTGTGTGTGTGTGTGTGTGTGTGTGTTTACGTTGGATGTTTTTGATGAACAGTAATCTTTTGAAAATCATGAATTAAGTTTGCTCCCACATAGAATATACTACTGAATATATACAATACCGGTATATATATATATTATTAGTTTCCTGAATATTAATATTTCTCGCGGGCAATAAGGTTGATGCTATATATATTGTTCAACCTTCTGAGTCAGTGTTTTACACTTTTATCCCTATGAGAATTGCCTTTGTAAGCTCTTAATTAGGATATTTACAAGTTTAAACAGATTCCAAATCATCTGTCTTTCAAGTGAAATATGCAAAACACTGTGTGAAATAAAATAAATAAAAAAACACACACAGAGAGGAAGTGGGAGAGAGAAGAGAAAGAGAGAAGATGGAAGAAAAACACCACACCAATTACATATGCCTAAACCTTGTGTCTCATTTAGAAGAGGGATCCACCAGACGAGGATGAAACAATAGCCTGGCTTCCTTTCATCCACATTCATATATTCCATATTCCTAAGCTCTGGTCTTACCTCAGACTGGGTGCAGGTGAGGAGGCAAAGACAATTCACCATCTGGCGAGCGCTCCTCAACAATTGGCATGATGAAATTAGCCTGGCACCTTGATGGCACCCCTCCGCCTTGCCAGCTAAATCCTGGCACCAAACAACGCGCATACAGACAGCCATGCAGAAAAACAACCCACAACTGGTCAGCATTATGAAGCACGGCACACACATACTGTGAGCTCTTAGCTGATGCTGTTGGCAAACAAAAGTAAGGGAATACTCTAAGCAAGACACCTGTTGCCAATATGTTACCTGTGTGTTTCAATGCACAGATGTACTACATATTTTTGATGTGCTGATTAGACAACACCCTGTTATATCAGCACGACTCCTTTGTTCCCTTTTGATCTTTTTAGATCTCATTTTCTACCTCACATGCACAATATGGTAAATGTATTGGTCTGTCAGGGTATATTGGTCTGTCAGGATTGAATTTGAGTACCGGCAGGTGTTCCCAAGGGGCACTTAAAACAAGCTATTGTGTAGGCTACAGGTCTAATCTAATCATCGATGCTTAATGACAGAGTGCAGTATCCATGCTGCTTTGAAGAGCCATAGTCAGACTAACAGAAAATGAGCAAAAAACTTGCGAGAGCGACCATGTAAAAATGACCATTATCCAGGTGTGGAAAAGTCCAACTTCAGAAAGTATAAGTATCCTACCACATATCTGTGCCAACCACTCATGTAAACCAGCGTATTCTAATTAGCATAACTCTTATAGGGTAGAGCAGCTAATTGATGAGATCGACTGTGTTGAGTGCACAGATACAGTATAACCAATACATGGACTTTCTGAAGCTGGAGTTTTCCACCTCTGCCATTATCCATTATCTGGCTGTCTCAGACCCTCAAGCATTGGGAAAAGCCTAATGGCTGAAATGTCTGCTCACCCTCAGTAAAATCTTCAGCAAAGACTTTGTCTACTATTTTTACAGAGTGCGAACCCTTCCTGCCTTTCCTGACGCACCTGTTTAAAAATAATTTCATCAAGAGCGCAACAGTACCTTCAGCGCAACAGTACCTTCAGACCAATACCCCACAGGGGAAAAACACTGGGAAACAGCATACTGGTCCCATTCCTCCCCCATCAGCACTGAAGCAGCCGTCATATTGTGCCAGGGAGAAGATAGATTGTGTGGGTCAGGGACACCTGTGGCTTGAAGTTTACCTGCACCCAATATCCTTTAGTTGAGATTTGGATGTGTAGTTTTCATTTTAGATTTGGGACATCAGAGGTTTGTTATTACAATAGTTAACTTGGACAAGGGGAAGACATTGAATTACACACCATTTCCATGTGTTTACTGACATGTGATTATGTGTTACGGATTCTACTGTAAGTTGCTTACATTGGTATGCGACTGTGCTTTGTCATGGATATAGATACTGTATGCTGACATTGTAGATGAAGCTGGACACCTCATTCTTCCCCCTAAATCTAACCTATGACCCTACAAAGACTTGACCGACACTAGCTGATAAGAGATTGCATTTGAGAGGTTGGCAGGGCATGGAACAACACCAAAATTATTTTGAAACTATTTCCGTGTTTGTTTTTTGGCAGTTGTGTGGCAGTGTACGGATGTTTTTTATTATTATTATTATTCTTTGCCAACCCGGTGGATTAGCCTGTGTTCCACATTATAACGCTATGAATTGTTGGTAATTCCCTGAGGTAAATCCTGCATGAATGCTGACTTACAGAAAGGGCTCAGAAAGTCAGTGGGCGAGCCCTCATGCAGTTCCCGATTTCACAGTGGGACAGTTCCCATGAACTAAACAGGAATGCGCAAGAAAGTCTGTGAATCTGTGAGTGTGGAGAATCCATGAGTGTGGACAATGAGATTGGACCCCCTGTCTGTATGTGTGTGTGTGTGTGTGTGTGTGTGTGTGCGTGCGTGCGTGCTTGCGTGCGTGCGTGCGTGCGTGCGTGCGTGCGTGCGTGCGTGCGTGCGTGCGTGCGTGCGTGCGTGTGTGAGTGTGTGTGCACACACGCACAGCTGAACATCTCTACGGCTGCTGTCTTGACTCATTCCAAAAGAATCAGGATGAGATCATGAATTATTAATGGCGACACAGTGCTCACACTTAATGATGATCGAGGCCATGTCAGGTGTCTTACTGCACAGTCAGTGGTGGCCCCACATCGCAGGCAGAGAGCACAGCACAGAGCTTAATTAGAGTGATGGCTGACAGTGATCACTCTATCCTTACTACACACACACTCACACACAGACACACACACATGCACACACACACACAGGCACACACACACGCACACATACACAGACACACAGACACATACACACACACACACACACACACACACACACACACACTATGAATCTTAATGTATGTCAAATATGTCAAAATCACTCCGGGCCTGTGTGTTCTGTATAATTGGCAGTCCAAGCTGTCCAAGCTGTACACTATGTGTACTCTTAGCCTGATCCACAGCTCTGAGTCCAAGTGATTTATAAGTGCAGTTCTCTATTTGTATTGTCACCACCAGCCCAATATTTGCACTGATCTACAGGCTGCCACAGTAAACAGTCGGCATACTTGAGAGACGTGACCTGCCTCTTGCCTTTGCAGTTGGTGTGGCTGTGGGGGCAGGTTCATTAGCCATCTCTCTCTCCCTGGCTCCCTGGCTCCCTGCAGACCGACACCCTTCCAGTGGGAGCCTCCCGAGGCATCATGGGATTTCATGCACCAAAACATCTTAATAGGATCTTTGCAAAGTAGCTCTCGCATCACCCAAATCGCTGTGCAAAACACAAGTCTATTATTCTCTGTTCTTGTCCTCACAGACTAGTGAAGGAAGAACATCTTAATCCTCACTTTTCGCCTCGATTAAAACATGCTCTCTGTATTCTGATATCATATCACGCGGTGAAAGCCAAAGCAGCAAAAAAAATACCCTTCTGAAGGTTTTCTCTTTTCCCAGTGGTGTCTCATGCTGGTGAAGTACATTGTGGACACGCTGGTAACAGCCCCTATGAGAAAATGGACTGCATTAGTGGTGCACTGTCCAGAGACCAGATGGCCCGAGAATGTCAGTCTGAAATAGCTGGGATGGGAAGGTGCTCTGTGAGTCCAAGGAAGAAAGGAACACTGTGTCCATTCTGAAAGGACTGGTCATGACTCATGGGAAACCACAGCGCTTTACTGGACATGGACAGTGAGGGTGTGAAGTCGTTGATTGTATGATGGCATCATATGTTTTTCTGTTGTTTTTGGTACCTTGTGAACTTTTTAACTGAGAGAAATGCTCTCATGTTGGCCATGTTTGTTAGATATATCTTGTTCACTCTCCCCATCACATAAACATCTGTTGCCGGATGATTCAGTTTCATGTCTCTGTAAGAACATATTTCCAGACATGCTTATAGAGGCACAGTGAATGTTGATGGCACAGTGCACATTTTATAGCTGACAGGCCACAGTGAAGGAATGAAAAGAAAGTACACTGGGGAAATCTTCCTCTTTCCATTCATGTCTGTGTGTGTGTGTGTGTGTGTGTGTGTGTGTGTGTGTGTGTGTGTGTGTGTGTTTGCGTTTGCATGTATCGGACAGTGTGCTGACATGCGTATGCCCAACAATAGCGCCCAGCAGCATACCACTCCGCTTTGTGATTGTGCACACGCATGTGTGTGTCCAAGCTTCGGGGCACAATAGCCGTCTGCAGATGCCCACTTCCCCTGGCCTTTGTCGCCTGCTTGTAATCTGGGATTACACGTCCATTTGCTGACCCTCATCTGTTACGTCAGAGCCACGTCTTTGTGCCAGTGTCGGAGGAGAGGATGAGGAGGAGGAGGAAGACGAGGAAGACGAAGATGAAAAAGATAGCCGAGAAGAGGCGTGAAGGGGTGAAACTGGCGAGGAGGAATTTGGTAGGGGAGGAGATAGGAGCCGTGAGTGTTGGGAGACGGATCTGCTCCCTGGGACTGACTGGCTCCAAGGCAGATGGATCCATGATGAGGGCAGCTTTCAGAGATGAGGAAGCGGGAGCGGCAGCGGCAGAAGCAGCCTGTGCTGCACGGCCCTCTGGGTAGACTTAAGGGAAGTTAGTGTTGAAGGAAACCCTGTGAGCAATGAAGCCGTAGAGTCTGCTCGTCAGAAAGACTGCGATTGAGTGTGAGAAAGGGAGCGAGAGAGAGAGAGAGACAGAGATTGTTGTAGGGAGTTTATACCTGGATTCTAGTCAACTTCACTCTAGAAGTCTTTACACCCCTCCGCTCTTGTCTGCAGTGTTATGAGGAGGAAGAGGACCGTTTACTCACAGTTTTTTGGATACTTATAGATTTTGTCAATCAATTGGCAGCCATATTTGGAAAGTCTTACAATGACATCAACATGTTTTTTCCCCCAGTGAGACTGAACCATTATCTAAGACGTGTAGTTAATGCCCTTATGCATAACAGAGATACCCTGGAAATCCAGAGTTCTCGCGAAAGCACATTTTGAAATGTGTCTGCAAGATACTCTGGCCACGAGCAATGATACACCTATCAAGCTAACCAATCAAATCGGCGTAGGCGGGACAAAGGCGAGCTGAACTGATGACGACAATGCTACAACTTTCGTTTTTGGTGGTAGTTATCCAATTGCATTGAAGTCAGAATCAATCAGAGTAGGCTAAACATTGGTCATAGTGTTATCCAATTGCATGCAGTGAGATTTTCAATCGCTTGCTTGGTGCCGCCCCTCAATTTGGGCCATTTAAATTTTTGTGTGGCAAGACCCTTAATCTAAAAGATTCCAGGGTCTGGTTTACTACCAGGCTATAACAGAGAGGTTACACATAGCATGTAACTGAAGCGTTCTGTTCCTGTTGGATCTGCTGCAATAATTAGCTTCCACTGGAACCAATGGAACTGGCTACACCCGACGTGATAGCAGCGCATACGTTCGAAAAAATTAGATAAGATTTCTACAACTATTTTTTGTCTGTGTTTTTACATCAAGCCAAGAGTTTGGTTTGTAGTTTTCCCCACTAGATTTACACCTCAATTTGCTGTATTCTGTGTGTGTGTGTGTGTGTGGGGGGGGGTGTGTGTGTGTATGTGTGTGTGCCTGCGTGTGTGTGTGCTGTCATGGGACCAAGCGATTAGCTTTTGCTAGGAAGCTGTTACAGACAGTATACATTGGTGAAGCACATTGTTTATGGAGAATAGCCTCTGCTGTTTGCCAGAATCATGATCTGTCATTGGTCCTACATCTCCATGGATCTGAGTCCATGTGGACCACGCATAAACAAGACTGCCTACCCCGGAGGACATGCCCACACACATGCATGAGGCTCCTCCATCTTAGACATGGAGCTGTCTAACGGCACCCTACGTTCACTGGGAAACCAAGGCAATCCCAACCCCCAGACCCTTGGGTGTTCTCTGAGCAGAGCAAACATCTGATATATCTGGGTTGCTTTGTAATCACACACACACACACACACACACACAGACACACACACACACACACACACACAAACACACAAATATGACATACAGGGACTGACAGACAGACTCATAATTGCATAAAATCACATTGACGTGCGCTGAAATATGCACACAGACAATCCCATGTTGACATATGCAAGCATGCTTGAGTGCACTACATAGGAAGAAATACACTTGTAGAAACCATTCTGATGTACTTGTGTAACCTGCGTTGTGTTGAACCACTGTGGTTCAACCCCGTTCACGCCCGGACTCTACGACTAACTGACTTGTTCTCCATAACAATATCCCACTACAACAATATTCTCCTTTACTTTCCTTAGCAGAGATTATCTATATGCATGCTATTAAACCATTCCATGACATATAAAGCACACGCACACACACACGCACACGCACACGCACACGCACACGCACACGCACACACACACACACACACACACACACACACACACACACACACACACACACACACACACACACACACACACACACAGTGATGGCTGGTGCAGCAGCAACAACAACAACAATAACACATTGCATTTATGGAGCTTATGCACTACACTCTAAACTGACAGGTCAGTTCAGTTCAAACCAAAAGTATTTATAAATAAATGTTGTTGATGTAAACAAACGCGTGTAGCTCTGTAGGGATCAGATGCTTAAAATACTGTAATAGTTCTGATCCTGCCAGTGACGGATAAGGTGCTTTATAATGACAACGATACTCCACAGGATTCTATGTTATAGCTATTTTCCACTCCCCGGTTATAGTGTTTCCGCTGAATACTGGACCAGTTTTTTTCTTGACTGAAAATTCTGAAGAAATTGTAAAATGGCGCATACAGCAGGTTGGAAAAAAACTCGCTGAATGAATTGAGTCCACATTGACTTCATGTAGAGCAACATTCCATTGTATAGTGTGCTCTGCTCTAAACCTTCACGAGGGCACACGTCATAAACTGCTGGCCCTTCGCTGGAAACACCTCTCTGAATTATTTCAACAGGCCGATATCTGAAGCCACTTACTTACAGTAACAATGTGAACATATCTCCACTGTAACCATCTCTTCTCCAACCGCTAGATGTTTACACACATACTTCATCACCTGTTTGAGTCTTATAGACTCTCCTATTCCTTTTGGCTACACTGTTACATAGCGCTTGCACCTTTTGCATGGCTCCCTCCTCTTTTTATGAACATGGCAGTGAAAACAATTAGAGAGACATGGTACACTGGCATTCCTGTCAGCAAGCCCACAATGGCTCCCGCAGCTTGAGGAGGCCCAGAGAGTATTCACACAGACACGAGGCTCCACACTTCACTGCTAGCCTTCATCAGTAAAGCTTAGCTTTCCTCATCATTACTGTTCATGTCAGCCACTACATGAGCATGAGTTATGTGTGTGTGTGTGTGTGCGTGCGCGCGTGTGTGTGTGTGTGTGTGTGTGCGTGCGCGCGTGTGTGTCTGTACATGTGTGTGTGTGTGTGTCTGTGTGTGTGTGTGTGTTTCTGTGTGTTTGTGTGTGTGTGTGTGTGTGCGTGATGAGTGTGTGTAAAACCACTGGCCGGCTTTGCTCTGCCCACTGTTGTGTGTTGTCGTGTGTGTCATAATTCCATCTGCATGTCCATGTCTCCCCTCCCCCCTCCTCTCCTCTCCACTCATCTGCTGTCTCCTCCCCTCCCCCACCCAAGTCGTAGAAAGC
>NC_085002.1:13982993-14017993 GCF_963854185.1 Sardina pilchardus | reverse complement strand
TGATGTGCTACTTTTGCGTCACACACCCACAGTTTACTGGTGAATAGATCATACAGTGTGAGTGGACTACCTATCACCTCATACTTGATGTGTTTCTTTAATTAAATAACATTGAATGTAAGGTTATTTGTTCTCCTGGTATACTTAGCTTAGGGAATGTCATCTTGGGTTGATAAACAAAATCAATTGATGAAACAATCCATTGGGTATTGGATGGGCAACCATGAGAAGCCCATCCCTGTGGAAATTACTGTAAGCTCGTCCTTCAAAAAGAAGTGCTAATGCTAGCTACAGAATCGCTCGCTAGGCCTGAAAGATCTCACCTCTCTCTTGCTAGCTGCATAATATCTCACAAAACTTCAATCTAGTCTAATGTGAGGGAGATTTTTCTGTGTGGTCCAATTAATGAAACAAAGAGTCTGCTGAAAAGAGGGCAATGAGAATGCGTGTGGAATCTGTAATTATCCATTTCCTGTCTGCAGAAACTGGAGTAGTTCAGGGCCGCCTAATAACCTGTGCAATATGGTGAGACTGCTGGGACGGAAACACTGCAGTTCAGTGAAGAGAGTGGGATAAAAGGACTGCTCCTCACAAAAAAAGAAAATAAAGAAATATGTGTCAAGGAGCTCTGCTGATTTCTTAGATTTGATGATACGTGGGTGACAGCTGTGGGTGTCAGATTTAGTCTGCCAGAGCTTTTGGTACTCAAAGGTTCAATTTGAAATATGCAACCTTGATAATTCAGAAGACAAGAGACACACTAAAGGACATCAATTAAAGACGCTAGAAATTCAGATGAAATGTACATCACTAGCATTAATCAAGGATGTTTTTTATGTGAATGTATTTTCTCAGTCTAAGTTAAAGGCGCTCTAAGTGATGTTGGGTAACGTCACTTCTGTTGATATTCAAACAGAACAGAGAGCTAGCTTGCTACTCGCTCCCCCTATCCTTCCCTCCCATGCAACTGAAACTGTAACATGCATCTTGTCAGTGATTGGCTGGAACAGTTTGTTATGTTTTTATGGTCCAGGCTGGACCAGGTTGTTTTTGTTGTATTCAGGGCACAGGCACCTACTGCATGGTGAGGTGATATTTGCTGTACTGTATGTGACAAAAATGTTTTAGTTTAGAAATGGCGAAACATCGCTCAGAGCACCTTTAACTAATACAACTCATAAATAATAATGTTACTTCAGATATTGTGAAAGTAACACATAATGTGTAAGACTGACTGAACTTAAATGTCATAAACTCCACATTGTTTTCCTTATGTTTAATTTAGATTGACCCTTAGGGACTGTTTGTGGTAATGAATGCTACATTTTATGTAATTCAATGCAAAGGCTAATGACAAGAGAACCTTATTACACATCTGTGCTATTTTGTAAGGCACAATGCACCGTTTTCTCACCATCATGGATATAGTGTCACTGGGGACCTCATAGCTTTTACTGCATGGACGTATAAAACATGAAGCAACATGAGTGGATTCTTCTGTACATAACATGAGAATACTAACAATCCTACTCATGTTGGCCCATGGTGTCACAGTCATTGTTCTGTTTGACTTGTTAATTCCATCTCTACAGTAATTTCCTATTAGCCGCAATCAATGTATAAACTTTGGTTAATAGTCTGGAAATTGCGGGTAATAGTGACTGGTACTGGCATAGTAAATGTGTCTGGTGCTGTTGTTCTGGTATTGTGTCTTTGATGTGAAATGTGATGTGGTGTACAATATAGATAAGCCTCTTTTGTCTCTCCTCTCTTCCAGATCAGCAAGATGCAGCTGCAAACAGTCAAGGAACGTTTCCAGTCCTTTCTCAGCGGAGACACACAGATTGTGGCCGATGAGGCGTTCATCAATGCCGTCCAGAGCTACTATGAGGTCGATATCACCTAATCATACACGTTATTAACCACTGTTGCAAATTTCCGATCTGTCACTGAAAAAGTTGTAGTGGCAGATTAGAGTGGATTGTCCTACATCTACATCATGTTATGTGGTAAGATGGGTTTGGCTCAGATGATAAGCTTCTTTTTGTGCTTGAAAGCCAGAGTAAGATGAACAGATGACTAGATGTTGCTCAACAAGCACACATATTAATGACATAATATATCACGATGTGCAGCGCAATTTCTTTTTGGTTATATTGTACCCATTCCAGATGGATTAGTTGAAATTCACCAGGCAAATTGGGCAATAACTCAAGTTGAAATGGATCAGTGTTGGTCGCCTCTTCTGACAGAGGTGATTTTTTTGCTGCGACTCATTACCCTGTCAGGAGCATTTTTTTGGCATAGATTTTTCCATTGCTATCCACGCTAATGTTCATTTCTATTCCAATTGTTTTTCCAATATTGAAATCAGGGTGTGAATACTGAACAGGGGAGGCGGAGGTCATTGAGAAGGAGGGGGAGGGAAAAGAGAGGGAGAGAGAGAGAGCGAGAGAGAGAGAGAGAGAGAGACAGAGAGAGGGAGGGAGGGTTTGGGGGTGGGGGTGGTGGTGGCGAAGAAAGAGACTTTCTCTGCCAACCTAATCAAGCTGGTCATTCTGAGAGCCCAAAGTCACTGATTGAAATTTTGCATTATTCAGATCTATCTAAAGCCGGCTCTCTCAATTCAATTAAAGTCCTAATGCTCTTTAGTGAGTGCAGGATGTTCTCTGCCTGCCCACTGAACCTCACCTGGGAGAGCAGGGGAGCAAAGGGCCACAGCCCTGCACTGAGAACAGCCACAGTCCACTCTCCCTAACGGATGGGTCCAATTAGATAATGATGCTGAGACTAGGAACTCTATTTCGACAGCTGTTAGTGCTCACTGATTTGCAGAAAAATACATTCATCAGTGTGTTGGTCAAGCATTGCAGCATGGGGGGGGGGGGGGGGGGGGCATTGACAACACAAAGTGGAATGGGGACAGTTATGTTTACAAAATAGGGGCCATTGTGTGCATTTTGATGTAATTTTGAATACAGAGCCAGGTGTCTCTAGAAAGGATCACATTAGGTTTCATCTCCACCATTTTTAATTTCTTCCAGTGGCTTTGCTTTTGACTTAGCAGACATTGTCAATTGTGTTTTGCAGTGATTAAAATGTAATGCCTTCTAGCTCACAACATAATGATGCCCCACCCATAAAGGAAATTGCTTTGGGTAGAGGAGTGTTGAACGGAAATAAGAAACGTATGCTCTTGAGATTGTGTGAACAAATAACAGCCTCTTAGAGTTGACCAAAATCCAAACCTCTTTCCTGGAAAAGAATGGAAGTAACTGTTGAAATGAAAAGATATTTGGAACAGTCTGAACGCCCACTTTCAATTTCATGCTGTTTGACATTATGTAAAAAGAAAAAACTTTCAATACAACACAATGTGATAAAAAAAATGCCTCTTCTCTACTTTTCCTTGACCTCTCTAGTGCACATTGAGGTCATTTTGGAAAGTTTGCAACTGAATGTAGTTTTAGGTGTGTGACTCAGAAGTGGGCCTGTGAGCTTTTTCCAAGTGACCAACAAATCCATTCAGGAGGTGAACCAGTTTGTACTTTTAGCGACTTTTGGATGCTGTGTGAAAAGTAAATAAATTGATTTGACAGACTCTCTCAGAAGTAAAGAAGCGGAGGTGTTTGTCACTCTGTGAAAACCTACGTGGATGAATAATGCCGCGATAGAAGAACAAACAAGGAACAAGGCTGTGAACAAGGAACAGGGCTGAAAACTAATGGGCGTGCATTAAATGGGGGTGGAAAGGCATCTTGCACATCTTGAAAGGCAGAATTCATGCTGAATGATACAAGTCATGAGCAACATAAAACTGCCATCCAGATGTCCTTTTCAGGGAAGATCTTGATTAATTCAGGGACCCCCCCCCCCCCCCACACACACACACACAATATTTTGTGTTGTTCGAAAAATTGCTTAGTTGCCTTTGCACTATTCTCAACTAAATCTAGGGCTTACATGATTTGGAAATCATAATATTTTGTTTTTATTTATATTTTCACTGCTTAACAACTTTTTTGGAAACTTTTTTTGTATGTCAAGTGTCATTTTGTTCAGATGCGTTTCAATTTAATCAAAATTGTTTCACATTTTTTAGCAGTATGTGTGTTCCTTTGGGTGCTAAGTCCATGCCCTTGTTGTTTGTGTGACCTTGCGCGAATTTGCTATTGTTGGTGTGACCTTGTCTGACCTTGGTGCTGTTATCCTTGACCGGATGAGTTTGAATGTTTTTTGACTGTTTAAAAGCAGCACTCACTGATACACTTATTCTTATTGCACTCTACCTTTTTTTTTTACAATTTTCCTAGAAGTGTTGTGAGAATTGCTTTAAAAAGCTTAAACTGTTTACCATGTTGTAAGTCGCTTTGGCAAAAAAAAAAAAAAGCATCAGCCAAATGTAATGTAATGAATGTGTCTCTGTCCTTCACCTGTCCAGGTGTTCCTGAAGAGCGACCGCGTGTGCCGCATGGTGCAGAGCGGCGGCTGCTCGGCCAACGACTCGCGCGAGGTCTTCAAGAAGCACATCGAGAAGCGCGTGCGCAGCCTCCCGGAGATCGACGGCCTGAGCAAGGAGACGGTGCTCAGCTCGTGGATGGCCAAGTTCGACACCATCCACCGGGGCGAGGAGGACCCGCGCAAGCACCAGCAGCGCCTGACGGCCAGCGCCGCCTCCGAGCTCATCCTCAGCAAGGACCAGCTCTACGAGATGTTCCAGGGCATCCTCGGCATCAAGAAGTTCGAGCACCAGCTGCTCTACAACGCCTGTCAGGTGAGCGAGTGTGTTGCGCTCAAACGGCACAAGGGATTCTGAGGAAGGCCTCGTCTTCTGTTAGCGGAACAGTGTGTGTGTCTTTCAAGGGGGAAAGGGAGCTCGTTGTGCTCTTGGCAAACCATACAGGTGCTGGCAGCAGTGCTACAGGTTGTTTTTGTGTGTTGTTTATGTCTGGGAGGAAAATCGTGAGTAATTCAATTTGAGACTCAGACAAATGAGATTGTGTGCATTTGCCATTTGTTTTTTTGCTCCATGGCAGTCGCTGCTGTTGCATATCCCCAGATCTTACTCAGAGTATGTTACATAGAAGCACCAGCAAAAATAATGAAATCACATGCTCAGTTATGTCTGTTATTCTCTGCTAGCCAGCTAATTAAATGGAACGTCCTCTGTAAATGGTTGAGAAACATGGATTGAACGCATTGTGAAATAGGCTCTAATCCTATCAAACCAGGATATGGTTCATAAATAATCATACACAGGGCTGGTAGTTGGCAGTGTCCATTTCTCTGGATCCATACAGTGTGTGTGCTGATTGCCATGTCTTGTACTTTATCTGAAATGAAAGACTGTGCTTTGGGAGTGTGAGAGCTGTTTTGCAGTAGTGCAGTCTAAGAACATGTAGAGGCTAGAGAGTGGACAGAGCATGGGAGGAAATAGAGATTGTTACTTGGCTGGTATATACACCCTCACTGACAGAGTAGAGAGCAGTCAGGTCCAACAAGGCTTTCAACTGACCTGTCAGGGGCTGATATTCGATTGGAAAATGTGTTAGATGGTTGGATGTGGTAGGACTGCTATATACTGTACAGTATAAAATAGTTGGAAGGTTGCATCTGAATGTATACAGTGAATGCTCACAGCATACTGTATACCCCAAGTGAGGAGACACTAACAAATGCTGTGATGCCAGATGGATGGAGGGGGGAGGTGAAACTTGCTCAGAGCAGAACAATAGGAAGAGCTTTCAGTGGATGCGGATTGAAAAGAGCTGTAAGCTGGGAAGGGCTGAGGATGGGATTGTGTGCGCCAGTGATGACCGCACTTAATGGTATGATGGACTGAAAGGAGAGAAGGAAGGAAGGAATGGATTAATGATGCTGGGAATGGGCCGTGTCAGTCCTAGAAGTCTGTGTGGGCAGTAAGGAGCTTATAAACCGGTGCCCTGTGGCCAGCTGAAAGGTAAAAAGGAAAAGCAGTCACATTGATTTGTGAAGGTGGAGAATCGCTCACTGCACAATATAAACTTATGTAGGGTTTTATTGATCAGATGGTTGTTTGTTAGTCACCAGCTGCACAATATACATGACTAAGCACTGTAACTGTAAGGGTTATATTGCATACATTACAAACTATATATATTGAATATAGCCTGCTATTCATGTTCCCTGGCAATATGTCAGGGAACATATACATCTACATTCATCCTCACCAGCAGAGCTTCCAGTGCTTATTAAAAAAAGTTCAACTTTGGGCTGCCAAGCAGCTGCAGTGCTACACTGGGGGCATGTTCATGAGCTGTTGTGGAAAAACCTGATTAACTCATCCAAATTCCGTGGAAGTCAAAGAGACAAAAGATGCTAAAAGACTGGCAGCTTTATGGATGATCAGGACTGCTTACAAAGATCGCTCCATCGAACTACTTCCTCCAACTTGCTGTCTACTGTTTATGTAGGTTCCAGCAAGTAAACATCACAAGTTCTTGTCATTTTAGAACTTAAACCCTCTCCAACTAGAGCCTATAACTAAACTAGGTAATGCTTTTGGCCACCTCATGCCCTCTGACCTCTTGACATGGCTGTGATGACAAAATGGATGGACAAGTTGTGTCATGGCCTCTCGCCACAGTCCATGTCTTCTTCGTGATATAATTATTAAAAAAAATGCCAGTTCATGCCCCCAGAGTGTAGCACTGTAGCTGTCTGGCAGCTCTAGCTGTTGTAGGTAGAACTGATTGTTTTCATTTTTATACCCGTACCGACAGTACTCGTGACTTCGAGAAACAGAGATCTATGTGCCAGAAATGCCTTCAAGTTGGTCACAGGCGCTTCCCAGCCCTTGATTTAAAGGTCTGAGTACCTTCATCCTGCTCCCCAACATATGCAATCATATGCAGTGTGTGCCAGACAGTAGCTGAGAAAAAACAAAACGAAAAAAAAAAAACGATAGCATATCTTTCTGCTTCCATTCAAAAGGCCCACACCCAAATTATCTCCGGCATCGTGCGGATGACTCAATTGTTAGCCGAGACACAAGACAGGCTCTGCACAGTGCCACTGAAATCAAATGAGCCACAGCATACCCATCTCCAGCAAGGGCTGCAAGAGACAAAGAGAGGCACCGACGTATGGCAGCTTAAGGGGAGCTGTGTGGCGATGGGGACACACGCGGGGGACATTGTGCTGTGCTGTGCTGACTGGTGCAAGCCATCATTACGTTGCATCAAAAAAAGAATCTGTTGGAAAGTCGCCTGTCTTTCCCACTGCCAAAGAAACGGTTTAATCAGTTAACATGCCATTTTGATTAGGCTTCCATTGACTGGCATATTCCCCCACCCCCCCCTAACCCCCGTCCTCACGTCTAATGCTAATAATTTTGTTTCCTCAGCAACAGAGGAGTGAGAAGAAGCAGAGTGTCTCTGTCCAAATGAGCTGCTCTGGTGGGGGGGAAAGACATTAGTATGTGACAGAATGGGAAAAGAGACGCTGTATAAGACAGACAAATTGTAGTTTATTTTATATATATATTTACAGCCTGTGTCGTATATACTGCCAATTTGCTCACTGTGACAGGATCATTAAGGTTCAATGCATGGATTTAATTTAGAGTAGGGGATTGATTAATGGTCAATAGGTCATTGCCGAGGGAATTGGTGAGAAATTGCTTCACCAGTATGAAATGTATAATATAATACCAGCAAATGTCAGTGGATTGACAGATTGACTTACTGATGACACATTAGGGAACTGTGTGTGTGTGTGTGTGTGTGTGTGTGTGTGTGTGTGTGTGTTAGGATTGTTATAGTGGTCACTCTCAGAACATTCTAAGAACCATTCAAAGAACTATAAAGGAACCTTTTCTCCACTGTAATAGCTTGCCTTAAAATACAGGTGAAGTAATAATGTGACTTTGGATCTGAATGCCCCCCCCCCCCCCAACCCCCCACCCCCTTCTGTGCGTGGAAGGATGGTTATAGTGGTCACTCTTACAATAGACTGAGTTCTAATAGATATTTAAAGAACTATAAAGGAACCTTTTCTCCACAGTAATAGCTTGCCTTAAAATACAGGTATACAGTATAACGTGGCTTTGGATCTGAACCCCCTCCTCCCCCCCCCCCAGTCCTGATCAGTGTGTGCCGTTGACCTTTAATGTGTGCTTCTTCTCTGATGCACCATGAAAGGGCTGTCCCTTAGCTGCACTATCACCAGCTAAACCAAAGCCGAGGGTGGAGTTCATCAGAAGCGAAACAAAAACAGCGAGCTGGAGTGGCCCTGCCTCGCACACACTCCGACTTTCTGGGCAAATGACACGGTCTTGCCCTTTCTGCCTCCGCATGAAAGAGAAAACGCTCGCGCTCTCCCCTACATGGGTGAAAACTCATTTTTTAACAGCCCCTACCAGCTCTCTCTTCTCCACAACCCCACCTTCTCAGCAGCGCCACCAATTACACTGCCACCACCGCCACCACCACCATCACCACCACCACCACCACCATTCGGAGCGGAGGCTCACCCACTGGTGTTCCCGTGGTAATCTCTCCAGCAGTAGTCACGACCTCAAAGCTAACACTGCAAATGGCGTGTGGGGGAAATATGACAAAGTAAAGCTCTGGGATCTGTGTGTAGCCACCTCAGTGATGCCAAGCCCAGGCATGCTCTCAACAGCACGGCACCAATCACATTGTGGGTTACATGATACTACACCAGAGGTTGATCAGACTGATGAATGTGATTTTATTGAGTAAAGGGGGGTTGTCTGAATGACAACAGAAAGAAATTGGATTTCTGCCACTCGCACAGCTACGTATGTGTGCTCTCCATATTGGTGGCGTTGTGTGGGTGTTGCTTTTTTGAAATACCAATATGGATGAACTGGGTATGATATTAAGCTTGTTATATGGCAGACCCACACATTGGTTTCAACACTTCAGCACTTGTTGCCAGTGTGGTGATAGCTTGTGAAGAGAGAGAGAGAGGGAGAGAGAGGGAGATAGAGAGAGAGAGAGGAGGAGGAGGAGGCAAATATGTTTACAAGGAAAGGTGTGTATCCAGTTTGCTTTAAAAAAAGATTGATTGGACAAATACTGAAGAGAGACAATAACTGTGAAAGCACACACCCAGAGAAAGAAAGACTGACAGAAAGACTGAAGGAGGGAAAGAGAGAGAGAGAGAGAGAGAGAGAGAGACAGAGAGAGAGGAACAGAGGACTAAGCTTAACCATGAAGAGGAGTGACAGCAGAGGACAATATGAGCAAAAACAGAGTTGAAAAGGAGACAGAAAGAGTAAGGAGAAAGAGGAGACAGCGAGAGAAAAGGCAGGGTGATAACAAGACAAAGACACACAGGAAGAGAGAGAGAGGAAGAGAGAAAGAGAGAGGGAGGATGAGAGAGAGAGAGAGAGGATGGAGAGAGAGAGAGAGAGAGGGTGCGGTGGGCGGGTGAGTGCACTGCTTCAATCAGCATGACTAATTCAGCGCTGCCATGAGACATTCATCTTCATCAGGCCGCAGAAGCACAGAGCCTCTCTGCTCAGCCCTAATGCAATCACAAGCCACTCGAGGGCCCATAACATTCAGCTCCCTCCTGCACCACCCCGCCCGTCCGCCCGCCCAGCAGAAAAAAACATCCATGCAGGTAAATATTGATGGCTAGGGGCAGAGAAGTGCAGAAGCGTGAAGTGAAGTCGACAGGCCCCATCGCCACTCCCGTATCACCATGGCCCCAAGAGAGTCCCTCCGTGTGTCCTATATCCCGAGTGACAAATGGACGTTAGGTTCACTCAAGTGAGACAAGCAGTCTTGAGCGAGGAAGCTAGTCACTCAACATTGCTTGATGTATCATTGTGCATGCGTCGGAGGCCTAGCTACTAGCACTAGCTATACTAACAGTGCTGAATTTACTGGAGTGAGTCCAGTCTAAAGAGAAGGCTTTGTTTTGGTCAGTCTGTGTGCATGGACTGTGCCGTACTTCCCTCTGGATGGAAGGGTCCACTAAACAAAGTGATGCTGATGGCCTGGTCATCTGAGTCCCATTCCTTAGTTGTGTTGGGGCACAAGGATTTATGAACCTTGTTTCATTTCCTCACTATGACGTTCACATTTTTAGAAGATCTTGGAGTGATTACTTAACTTACTAAACTGCTAACACACACACACACACACACACACACACACACACACACACACACACACACACACACACACACACACACACACACACACATACATCCATCAGCTCAGTCTTAAATCCTGCATACATACAGACAGGGGAGCCACTAGCACTCTGGATTCTCTCTAGTCACTGGGTCGACCTTTTATGAGTGGGTCATCCAACAGCTTTAGGGATTAAAGGAAGCTCAGCATTTGATTGCAAACTGCCATATTGCTGAAGTACCTACCTCATTTATGAGACAAAACAGCCCCACATGTAAACAGCAACAGTGTGGCAGAAAGGACAGCGCACAATGTACTTTTGATTTATTGTCAACAATTTGTGTTTCTATTTTCAAATATAAATTAGCTTTTTTGATTAGTTTTTCAGTATCTTGCTTTCATGTTTGGTATGTTGTCGTGACTTGTCATAGGAAACCAACAGTTGATTAACTGTGCTGTGATTGCATTATGACTTGCACTGTGAGTCTGTCATTCATCGTGATGTGAGTTATGAAATGTTTCTCTGTGGAAGGCTGCTCATAATTCATGAATTGCATTCCATTGTTTGTGGTATTACCGCTTCATAGTGTGTTTATTTTTCATAGTGGGTTTATTTAGGTACATCATGTGCAGAAGAGTCAGTGTATTGAAATACAGCCATATGTCAGCACACATGACTAATGATTTCTCTGAACACGGTCGTCGTTTTTCAAGAAGGACATTTTTTGAGAAACGTTTTTGTATGCAAATGTAAAATAGATGAATAGGTATTCAATGGCAAAGGCAAGCAGGGGTGCTTATTGATGAGCAAGCGGAGTCTGAAATGTAATTGTGCTGCCTGTAATGTATTCATGGAGGGAACAGCTGATGGGAAAGGAGAGGGTGTTTAAAAGCCCAGTCTGTTTACTGTCTCCATGGCAGCAGAGCACGGGCAGACAGGGTAGACAAAAGGGTGTGAGCGTGTGTGACGTGTGTGACGTGCGTGTGTGTGCACGCGCGTGTGTGTGTGTCTGTGTCTGCCTGTGTGTGTGTGTGTGTGTGTGTGTGTGTGTTGGAGATGTTGGCTCCATGAGAAATGGGGAAGGGTTGTGTGTGATTGCATGTGTGTGTGTGTGTGTGTGCATGGATAGTAGACAACAAATCCAACCATATATGCTATGCTGAGCGGTCCAGGGTCCAAGGTTTAGTGTAGATGTGAGATACTGTATGGTGTGCATTACAGCTCTTGAGCCAACACAGACGACAATGGGCCGTGTCTCATGAACACTCTTTCCCAGGGATCATAGGTGAGTGAAGGCTGTGTCAGCTGCACCTGTATGATTCTCAGAAATCAGAAAACTGTACTAATCATAGAATGCCTTCCCAAGAGAAAGCCGTTCATTTCCTGAGTCTGACTTGCGGTGTGAAACACGTGACGGAGGCTGGGCAGGGACAAATGTGTAGCACCAGCCGCTAAAATGCCTGCAGTCACTAGTCACTGTTTTTGCCAGTCATACTCATAGTTGCAGTTGAGTTGATTGATTCCTCAATAAGCCTCATCCCTTCGAACAAGAGCGGTGTCTTGTCTCCATACTCTGCACCGACAGATTCTGGTTGGAGTGTGTATGACCTGTTAGTCATCTTCACCAATGCCACGAATGCACCAGAAGTTAACCAGGAGTGTAAACAATGTTGCATATTCAATTACCTTGCTCCATGCTTTGCAATTACAATGGAAGGGATCTCAGCGTTTGTTATGATAGCGATAAGCTCCTAGGTGATGCAGGTGCCATATTTAGTGCAAACAACACCAAGCGCCGTAGCTCATTACCACTCAGGAGCTGTCATTTCATTTACACGTTTTAGTCTCCATTTTGAGGAACAGATGCCTGGAATAAAGTTAAATACATGGTGCATTGAGGAGATGGTGAGAATGAGTGTGGAAGCCTTAAACCTCTGCTTGGTGCACCTGATTTTGTGAGCTAATTGATTTTTGCATGGAGTTGACCCCTACTGTTATTATGATAATGCCGAGGGCCAGTGGCAGTCACGTCTGTTCGGTTTGTTGTCCATTAGGCTATTGTTTGGATTAGAGAAGGGCGAATCAGCACGGATGGTGAATATGAATGCCAGTGAATTTCACCTCGATTTCAGGGACACCTCCAGCATTTTTCGATCATGGCCCTGTTGTTCAAGTCACACACCTCACAAACCTTCTTTGGTTGCTTACGGTGAATTTCCCCTTGGGGATCAATAAAGTATCCATCTATCTATCTATCTATACCTATCTATCTAGCTATCTATCTATCTAAAGTCCAGTCAATTGTCAAACTCATGTGAACATGTAAGTGTTACACAGGCACAGATCAAATTCCATGTTCCATGTTCAAATGCCATGTTGTGACATACATTAATATTGTCATAATCATTTGCAGAAATGCTCGATCATATTCTTCACCACATTAATGGGGAAAGGAAAGTTTGACAATTGACTAATATGGACTTTAACAGAAGACAGAGGTATGTGACTGCGTTCAAATTATACGGTTTGTTAGACAGTTAAACATGCATAGGGATCTGTCCATGTTACACAACATTTGTATTGACATATTGATCCTCTTCTGTGGCATAGAAAGTGATGTTGCTGTCTGCCCCCTTAGCATTATAGCTGCCTAGCTATTCTCCCCACTAGCATGACAAATGCCTCAATTTTAGTTTTCTCAGTGACATCTAATAACAGGGTTCACTTCGAGAAGTGCCAGAATTCTCCTTTAATGATAATAAGCAGTTTATTTTACAGCGCTTTTCTCAAACCTTTTAAGTGTCAGTTCAGGTCTGGGGAAGGGAAGACAGCTTCAGAGACACTGTAGCCATCTTCTCCATGCTGCTGTGCATCTCCAGTGATTAAAAACACGAGAGCAGAGGGGGTGGGGTGGGTGGGTGTCAACGGACAATCCATTTGCCCGCTAACGTCTAGGAGGTTTTGGCTCTGATTGGAGGATTGGGTTTGGGATTGGAGCATGCGTGTGGGATTTTTGGGATTAATTCATTATAATCTGAATCCTGGAGTGCAGCGCTGCGCCTGGGGCGGCTCGGCTCCGTGGGGATCTGCGCTGGTGTTGCGCCTCCCTTAGTTCTCCGTTCTGTTGTGGTCAGTTCGCTCGGACGGGGGCCTGGCAGGGCAACCTGTGTGAACCTGCCAGTAGGCTGCAACTCAGACATGTTGCTGTCAGCCGCACACACAGGGAGTTAAGAGGGCAGAATGGGTTCCAAATGGCAGAACATGATGAAGAGAGAAGGGCAGAGAGAATGTCTGCATGGAAACAGACAACACATGTCACTATGACCAAAGGTCAGCGTCAACAGGAGAGAAAAGGAAAGAGAGAGAGAGAGACAGACAGTGAGAGGCGAGTGCTGTAATGTGGAGATGAGAGAGACGCATGTAGAGAGGATAGAGGGAGTGAGAGGGAGAGAGAGAGAGCGAGAGAGTGGGAGAAAAGAGAGCGAGAGAGTGGAATCTCTTGTCTAGACCTTCAGCCTTCTCAGGCCCATCCTCTGACACGGCCATCTAGGAATTACTTTGTGCTTGGATCCCTCCTCGCATTTTTTGACGGGGTGTAGAGGCCTGCCTGCTATTCTGTTTCTCCCCATCCTCACTCAGAGAGTCACATTCAGCTCTGCCCCCCTCCTCCTTCTCTCACTCTCTCTTTCTCTTTCTCTCTCACTAACCCTCTCTCTTTCGCTCTCTCTCTCTCTCTCTCTCTCTCTCTCTCTCTCTCTCGCTCTCTCTCTCGCTCTCTGTGTCTCTCTCCTCCCTCCCCTCCCCAAACTGTCTTTAGTGCCTAAAATCATTTCACATTACAGATCTCTCAGACGTGGGCTCACCCCAGAGCCAAAAGGCAATCAAGTGGGCGCCTGCGCTGGGGCCTGTGCAATAATTAGGTTGCCTCCGAGAGTTCAGAGACCGCGCTCTCAGCGGGAGCCGGCGGGCGACGTTCCCGGATCTCTACGGTTTCGGAGTGCGTCTCTTCCCCGTCAGGGCAGCGAGATCGCCCCGCTATTGATTGTCTGCGGCTGTGGGAATTCTCTGTTTTTATTTTTTTGTTGTTATTGTTCTGTTTTCAATGTTTGCCTTTGACGTTGGTTAATCGCAACATTGCAGCCTACAGTATGTGGAATAGTGCGACACTACATCAAGCCAGTTACTGTAGTATGCTGGGGCCTCGTGCGTAATGCAATGTTTGAATAATAAAACAAAGGCTGTCGTGATTATCACCTCGTAATAGTGACTCTGCACTGCAGCGCATGGACAGGCTAGTGCAAGCAAGATTAAACACAAAGCAACGGTGGAAATGGTAGAATGTCATACATAGACAATGGTGGCATATGGCATGAGTGATGTTTTTTCCCAGGTTCTTTTTGCCGGTGTGATGGCGAGACCCTTTGTACCACACCCACGCCAATGACACCCTGGGCTTGTTCTGTCTGTTGATTCCTTGTGCAGATAAAGAAAATAATGTATTTTCATAGTAAATATTTAACAAGCTGAGTCACGTGTGGGGGCGCCACAGTGTGCGGTGGGGATGGGTTTTAATCTGCTCTTGGTCTTAACACACTGGTGTGATCTGTGCAGAGGCTTTCAGACATCTCACATCACTACATTTTCATTTGCTCTACAGTGTGTGTGTGTGTGTGTGTGTGTGTGTGTGTGTGTGTGTGTGCATGCGTGCGTGCGTGTGTGTCTGTGTGTGCGTGTGTGTTTTCATTCTGTGTATGTCTGAAATCCCACGTCCATACTGTACCTGGGTATGCCTTGTTGTGTGTGTGTGTGTGTGTGTGTGTGTGTGTGTGTCCATGTCTGTGCGTATCTGTGTGTGCGTGTCTTTTGTGCGTGCGAATGGTGGCTGATGACAGCCTGCACTGGACAGAGGTGGACTGGGCGTCTGATGGCACATGAGCTCTGCCCTGCAGCGTGACCCCCTCAGACCGCATCGCGCCTCTCCCCGTTAGCGTTAGCCAGCGGAGGTTAAGCACATATAATGAATCTAATCACAGGGCGCTTCGCTTATATGAGATCTGATTACGTAGAGGAAGGGAACATTGCACGTCCCACTTCTTACCTTGTTAATCACGGAAGAGGTCTCCCCAGTAAAGGATGTCACAGATGGGACCACACACACACACACACACACACACACACACACACACACACACACGACCCAGCTGCACCCTCCGTCTGGTACAGAGCTGTTGTCTCTCTATTGTTTGCCGTTGAGGTGTTGTCTGTTCTTTAGCACATTAAGAGTGGGGTGACGCCAGTGTGTGAGTCTCAGGGCTCCAGGTGTAGAGATGCGGCACGAGAGGTGCCGGGACGACGAGAAGCCGCGCGAAAGACGCGTCAGTCGTCGGTCGCCGTGGGAGACCGAGACGGAGCCGAAGTGAGACAAAGTGTGTGTGTGTGTGTGTGTGTTTTGCGACGGAAGGGTGTGTGTCGGGGCTCCCCTGACTCATGGAGTGCGACGGCTCCCGCGGGCAGCTCGGCACGGCGGTAGGAATGACACGGCTCCCACGCCAGGCTGTTGGGCTGCCACGCTGAAGGCTCAAAGGTCCAATTTGGCCCAACGACACATGGCGCTACTGACAGTTAGCGCGAGACAACTCCTCATCAACACCAACGAGTGTGCGTGGAGAGCAATGGACGCTTGCAGGGAGAACAAAAAAATTGTAGACAAGAGACGGCATGCAGATAAGAGATTAGATTAGATTAGATTAGATTCAATTGTATTGCCATTGTGCAGAGTACAAGTACAAAGACAACAAAATGCAGTAGAGAGAAACTGTGGAAACAGCTTCAGCAGGTTGCCTCCACCATTACCCATCCATCCGTCCCGTACTTAAGCCTACTGTATGCTTCCTCTCACTTGACTAGAACCTGCTTTGCATGCTTCCACTGAAGCGTCTCCCGGAGTCCCAGGGCTTGGTGTGTCATGCTGTGGAGGGTCCCTATGCATCCACAGGTTGTTGGAGGCTTGGCTGAGCTTGGCTGAGCGTGACAAAACAACACCACCTCTTTGTGGCTGGGACTTAGTCCCAGGGCTTGAAGTGCTGTAAGCACGTGTTATTTGTTCTTGTGAAATAGCGCAAGACCTAAAAATAAAGAATACAAACAACACTCGCGCATACTTGGCCTGTCCCCGTGTGTGCGCGCACACACACACACACACACACGCGCGCGCACACGCACACACCACACACACACACACACACACACACACACACACACACACACACACACACACACACAAATGTATCTAAATTTGCACATAACACAGTCAAATACACATAAACACACAGACAGACACATACACACACACACACAGATGCATATGTGATAATCACACAGAAATGCAGGGAAGGCTGTACAGTAGATGGTGTTTGTGTCGCGGTCTGCTCTGTTGGGGGCCAGCTGGCGGGGTGGGAGGTGGGGGTGTGGGGGGTGTAAGGTCCTTTCGATGCGCAGATGGTGGTCCACCCTAGCAAGATGTTATCTGCACAGCTTTTTCCCTCAGAGCATCCTTCCCCCACACACTCGCAGAAGACCCAGGGACTCTGGGAGGCAGGCAGGTTGCAGCCATACTGTACCTGCGTGAACCATCACCGGTTCAGAGCACCCGCTTGCGCTTTTGTGTTCACATCAAAGCCTGAGCAAATTGGAGAAATGAGACTCGCTCGTATCTCATCATGTAGGGATGCAAATGGGAGACACGGCAGCCCTTTTTTTTCTCTCTCTCATTGTGTGCCCCTGAAGAGTTTTTTTTTTTATTTGTTTGTTTTTTTTTGTGAGCAGCATGGTCATGAAAAGCAAATCTGCCTCTGCCTCTGCGTCTCTCTTTCTTTCTTTCTTTCCTTCTTTCTTTTTTTTCAAAGCCTGTCACGTGACCTGTGCTTTGAAACAAAGAGACATTTGAAATGCAAATGAACATCACATTAACGTGTCTTATTGTTCCAGTCGTTGTCCAAAAAGGGCCTTGTTTTTGGTCGACACTGCCTCCAGCTTGCGAGGAGGCAACCTAGCGGTTGCAAAGCCTGCTGGCCACTTGAGCTTGTGTGGCACCCTAATTTGCACTTGTTGAATGGCTGTTTTTACGACGTCTACGAGCTGGACTAACATAGTGGCTGTCTCAATTATAGGCCTTTGACATGCGCCCTGCTGACCACGAGACGTTGCACGTTTTCCGAGGCTGCATTAAGCCCGTCGAGCCCACATTCTCTTCTTTTAGTTCCCTGTTGCCCACTGGAGCTCAGGGTAACCAGTCTCACATTCACGTGGCTCTATTCATATTTGGCCGGGGGTTGTTAATGAAAAAATGCTACCAGCTTCCCTTGGTGCCACAGTCAGAGCGCACACACACACACACACCAACACACACACACACCAGTGATGCGCGGGTACGTGTCTGAACGACCCGCCCCGCCCCGCCGTCTACAACTAACCCGACCGCAACTCGGACCGCAAAAAATAATTATTGAAATACAGGTCCCGACCCGCTTCCCGACCCGCTTATTGTAAAAAGTAGTCTAACTTAGTCGTAGCGTCATTGAGCTACGCCTATCTCATATGCATGTAAAACAATAATATATATTGCCTAATTATATAGCCTATAATTGCTCAGAATTTGGGAAACATGCATTTAGTCTACCTTTTTTTTGTTCCGTGTCAGCATTCATCCAAAAATGTGGCTATTTGACTCAACATTGAACATAATTAGCCTAGGATTTTCCTATAAATTCTGTTTCAGCCGTTCCTCACATGAATGCCTTGAAGCTCTCCCAAGCATGAAATGCAGGCATAGAATATTATTAAGAAACTCTTTATTAACGTCTTCATCAATGGACCAAAAGTCCATTGCTCCGCGATTATAAATTTCAGCGAGATGAAACCTTTATTGCACGACGTGGGGAAGAGCAGACGTGGGGCTTTCCAACGAGCCACTAGGCCTATATAAGTTGCGCAAGGACGCACATTGTATGCTCATACCAATTGTAGGCTATATGCCTTGATGACATTAAATTAAGAAGTATTTCCTGATTTGGGAAACTTTTAGTTTATTTTTATTTCCATACCATTCGATCTTGCTGCAAATTATCAGACTTGAGAAGCACGCATTGCATCGGCAACTTCGCTGCTCAGTAGACGATTCTGCCACTTTCTGCTGGCCAGTTCGAGAAAAAAGCTGCAGATCATAGACAGAGAAAGCATGCTCTGAGAACAGAACACAACTGCATGTCAAGTGTAGCCGAGGGTCTGTCTACGCAGAAACAACAAGTGCATTTCTACATGTTCGTGACAAAATGTGGGGGATAGAATCGCGTTTCAGTGGGAATGCTGCAACCTATGTCTTTCTCTTCTAAAGACAATTATGTTAAATGTTATTAAATGACAAAAAAATATTTTTTTACCGACCCGACCAAACATGACCCGCATATCATTAAAAATATTTTTTCTTGACCCATAACCGCGGGTGACCGCGGGTGACCGCGGTCGCCCGCTCGATTTGGATCAGCCCGCGCATCACTGACACACACACACACACACAAATGCTACCAGCTTCCCTTGGTGCCACAGTCAGAGCGCACACACACACACACACACACACACACACACACACACAGAGAGAGAGAGAGAGAGAGAGAGAGAGAGAGAGAGAGAGAGAGACACACACACACACACACACATACACACAGAGAGAGAGAGAGAGATAGAGAGAGAGAGAGAGACACACACACAGAGAGAGAGAGAGATGCAACACAAGGCATATCCATATACAGTATGGACTTGGGATTTTGACTCGCTCTCTCTCCTCACGGGCAGCACGAGCAGCCAAATCAATTCTGCCCGGCATTCTGTATGTCCCCCCGTAATTATTCCACTCGGCCTGATTAGGTCCTTTAATGATGCCGCTAATGAGCGTTGTATTAGATTAGGCCTGTTGTGGAGAGGAGCTGCACTTTCGTTGGTGGTGTCGGCAGGATTTGAAGCTTACAAAGACTCACCCAAGCACACACACACACACACACATCCTAGGTACACACACACACACACACACACACACACACACATCATAAGCACACTTATAGAAGTCGCCGGTGGTACTTCAGGGACATTTCTCTGTTAATTTGCTGTTGTGTTTGTTTGTGTGCGAATGTGTGAAGGAGACGGGGGGGGGGGCGTGCCGAGTGATTTTGCTTCTTGCAGAGAGCACAGTTTGGGAAAGAATAAATCTCTATCGATGAATCACGGGGACTCCTAGAGAGAGCCACCGAAACCGTCCTCACATTTCCTTTCTTTCCTCCGAAGTGTCCATCTGGCATTTAGGGTTCCCAATGACTCAGATGTCCTTTGGTAGACGCCCACTCGTTTGGACAGGCGCTTGAGGAGGAGATGGCACAGTGGGCAGATGTACGGGAACTCTGTGGCAGATCGAATATGGAGCAGACAAAAAGTGTGTTGATTGCCCCAGCTGTGGCGCAACTGGCTGGGGCACCTGCACCGCACGCCGGCGACCTGGGTTCGATTCCTGCCTCGTGGTCCTTTCCGGATCCCATCCCTGCTCTCTCTCCCATTCACTTCCTGTCACTATCAATAAAGGCATAAAACACCCAAAAAACACTTGAAAAAATAGTGTGTTGAGAACTGTCGGGCACACCAAGCCCACTGACCCTACTGGCTGTGAGGAGAATTCTTGGTCTGAATGCAAATTGTAAACTTTAACTGAATGAAGTTCACCATTACATTAAGGCCTCTTGATATACCTCTGAGCACCGAGTATCCATATCTCTTGCTGAGACAAATGTAGTTGTTCATCCATATTGTCAGGTCCTTTCTTTGACAGTGGCAGCATTGTTTAAGCGGGATTGGAATCTCCAGCACTGGACCTGGCTGAGAGTGCTGGAGTATTGATTACTAGAGCCAAGGCTGTGAGCCGCGATGCTCTTTTAATGGGAATCATATTGACCATTGCTCATCTTGTGTGTAAGTGAGAATGTAATTGCAATTGCATGGAAGGGTCATCATCTTCTCTCGTATTCTCTCTCTTTCATCGTTGACGTTTTTTTTTTCTCTTTCTGTGTCTCTCCAGCTCGACAATCCAGATGAGCAGGCGGCCCAGATCAGGAGAGAACTGGACGGACGGCTGCAGATGGCCGATCAGATCGCCAGGGTGAGTGTCACGTCCGTCAGGCATCCAGACGGACGCCACAGCGATGGGGCTTAGAATGCTAACCACGCAGGTTAGCTCAGTCTAGACGCTAATGTGAAGTTCTGCTCAGGATAGAGCAGACAGATTTCACATCATCAAAACATTTTTCAATAATGCTTTGAGCAGAATCATTGAAAACAAACAGTTATCACTGGGGTATGCGTATGCAGGAATGGCTAGACAACAAACATGAGCATTGAATAACAAATATGAAGGATCACACTAGTTATGCTCCCCAAAAATAGTAAATAGAGAGTCACATACAGTATATAAAACATGCTTTTTGTGTTTAGCATCCACCTCTTCCTGCCATTCCCTTGCGCCTTCGATCTGTCTCTCCGTCTCTTTCACTGATTCTGTGCGTGTTGTCTGGATTCATTCAACAAAGGGTGGCAAGTTTCCCCGGTTCGTGTCGAAGGAGATGGAGGCCATGTACATTGAGGAGCTCAAGTCGTCTGTGAACCTGCTGATGGCCAACCTGGAGAGCATGCCCGTGTCCAAGGGAGGGGAGTTCAAGCAGAAGCTCAAGAGAGGATACAACACCTCCATCATAGACATGGGCCAGGAGGACGAGAACCAGCTCTCCAAGTCCGACGTGGTGCTCTCTTTTACCCTGGAGGTACGGCACAGTGTTTCATGTAATGTATGAAGAGTAACAGTTCAGATGCTCAAACCCTCTAAACGCCACCTCTGTCAAAAATGAGATAACGCTGGTGGACGAATGCTCTCCACACATAGTATTATGTTAATCAAAATAGTCTTGAATCAAAACCCACTAAATATCATTCTCTTCCTGGTCTGAAATATCGTTTTGTAGGCAAACAACTATCGGAGAAAAGTAGCCAGACGGATTAAGAGGGTTTTGTATCTGAACTCATATATACAGTAACTCATAGAAGGACGTGCGAAACCTTTCCCAGTTAGTCAGTGCAGAGAGCAGATCAAGACCTGAAACCCACTGTAGGAAGTAATCCATGTGAGGAAGTGCAGAGTGTAACTCATGTAAAATCATGGCAGATTGTAGTACCGTATAGCTGCCTGGCTGCTCTAGCTGTTAGCTGCAACAACTCGAGCTAGTTAGCACAGTTTCTTTTTTTGTACCAACAGTGCTCTAGAAACAGAGAGCCATGTGGAAAAATTGCCAGTTTTCCAGAAAACAGTCCCACCTGTTGCACCTACATAACAAAGCACATTTCCGACCCACAACCAATCAAGTCCTCTTGTAACACAATTTCCTTTAGTTGATTATTCTGTTACATTCGGATTATCCCCACTGAAAAAGACCAGTGTTAGAGTTGCCTGTAAAGCAAACGCATGATAACATATTGAGTGCTCTCTTTGAATGTGGAGGCTAGTAAGTGGTTTATGGCTGATCTCACTGTATTAATTTTCCCTAGTATTTTCTCATTAAGCACCCCCAGTGCCCTGTAGGCTTCTGTGTGGAGCTCTGGCTTAAGTAGATTTAGCTTGGGGCAGTGGGTGTTGCACAGGATATGCAGGGCTTGTAGTACTAGCAATGTCTGCTTTCAAATTAAGTAAGCATTCGGTGGCCTGACAAATAATGTGATTAAAACAGCGGCAAGGAAACGCCCAGCCCTGAGGCGTTTAATTCCTTATTGTCCTTTTTTCCATTCTTTTTCTCTTTTCCTTAGAGATCTTTCTGATGTTTTCCATTTTGTGTTTTGGTGGGCTTTCATGTTTCCCCATACGTTACATGTTGCTGCTGTATGTTCCTGAATGCTTCCAGTTCTGGCATCATTGTGTCTTTGAAATGGAAAGAGACGGTGTCTTCATTCAGTGCATGCTGTTAGAAGATGAAAACAAGGCTGCACATATACAGGCACAGACACACAGACACACACACACAGACACACACACACACACACACACACACACACATACACACACACACACACACACACACACACACACACACACACACACACACACACACACACACACACACACACACACACACACACACACACACCGAGTGGGTGTTCAATCACCCCTGAGTTTCAAACCTCTACATTGCCAAAGAGAGACACAAAGAGAGATAGAGAGAGAGAGAGAGAGATGCTCCTTCATGGTTCCGTTCCATGAATTTTCTTGGATGACTGTCCAATGAATATCTTTGTTTTGCTGTCAATCTGTTGATGTCTGATATCTCTATCACTCCATGCATGTGTTTGTGTGTGTGTCGGATGTGTGTGTGTGTGTGTGTGTGTGTGTGTGTGTGTGTGTGTGTGTGTGTGTGTGTGTGTGGATGAGTGTGTGTTGGATGAGTGTGTGTGTGTGTGTGTGTGTGTGTGTGTGTTTATGCCCCCTTGGCTGTTGCTCCTGTAGCTTTTTGCCTGAAGGGCTCTCGTGGGGATAGATGGCCTGAGGTGATTTGTAGGGCACTTGGTTTTAATGTGACCACAGGCCCATCTGAGCCTGATTCCAGTCGAGTCCAGTGGACGCTGAGCTGGATGGATGGTTCTGACCATGCATGCATCATGCGGCCAGGCTTATGTGTTCTGCAGCGGGTCTGTGTGGGTGAACCTCCATGTGTCCTCGGGAGTTGCTCTTGGTACAAATCATTGTATTTGTGTGTGTGTTGTGTGTGTGTGTGTGTGTGTGTGTGTGTGTGTGTGTGTGTGTGTGTGTGTGTGTGTGTGTGTGTGTGTGTGTGTGTGTGTGTGTGTGTGTGTGTGTGTGTGTGTGTGCGTGCGTGTGCATCTTTGTGTGTATGAGTATGTCTGGATATGTGTGTGTGTGTGTGTGTGTGTGTGTGTATGTGTGTGTGCGTGTGTGCACCTTTGTGTGTATGAGTATGTCTGGATATGTGTATGTGTGTGTGTGTGTGTATGTGTGTGTGTGTGTATGAGTATGTCTGGATATGTGTGTGTGTGTGTGTGTGTGTTATTCTGTTTTAATTGTGTTGCTGACACTGCTTGGCAGGTGGTGATTATGGAGGTGCAGGGTCTCAAGTCCCTGGCGCCCAACCGGATCGTCTACTGCACCATGGAGGTGGAGGGAGGCCAGAAGCTCCAGACCGACCAGGCTGAAGCCTCCAAGCCAACGTGAGTCATTATTACACCATGCTCCACAGTGCCTCCTAGTGGACTGTCTCACAATGCCTCCTGAACTCTCACTTCTTTGAACACTTTAAATCCTGTGCTTTTGCCCATGTAACCCAGTTGAGATGTACTGTAATTTCCCAACTATTAGCCGTGGCTTATTCATTGATTTAGCAAAATGTCTTCAGCCATGGTGTTAATACATGAGGACAGTTAATATGATATTAATATGGTTTTGTTTATTTTAACTTGCATATAACACTGTCCTGCGACGTATACACAATGCGGCTGATACACAAAGAATTACTCTAGAAGCATTCTAAACATCTTCAAACATCTCCGAGCATGAGAGTAAAATTGGGAAATGTATTTAGAAAAACAGAGGTCCGCCATTAGACCAAAGTCCTATACTTAGGGTGATCTGATTAAAGGTGCAGTTTGTGTTGATTAGCGAGTCTGTACAGCATGAAGCTCTCACCCTCTCACAACACCATTGTTCAGGACGTACTGTACTGTAGCTATGAAAATGCAACAGGTGTACATTATGTGCTTTTCATGAATGCCAGCGTTCACCACACAACAGGTGACCAGGTGAGCCGTACTGTGGTCTGCCTGTGCAGTGATTGCGTGAGCGATTGCTATGACTAAAGCCCCCTGACTGGGACTGTGATTTGAAGCCCTTCACAGCCCCACATGTTGCCACCAGGGGTTCATTCAAGGTCGTTCCCTATGTATTTATTTATGGCGCCGTGATTTGTGTTACCACACCACACCGCGGTCATATTTCCCCCGTGTACGCCTCATGTCACGGCAGGCCGGATCGCGGCGGCTGACTGTGAGCTGTGGCATAACCTGGGTAATCCCCACCCCCAAACACCCCCCACCTCCTAACCTCCTCCCCCAGGCCCCCAGACACCTGTGTGGCCACATGCCATGCAGCTGAGGGATCTCCCCCCCCATTACATGAGTGCTAATCGAGGGAGGTGTGGGGGCTTTGGTGTTGGTGCTCGGAAGGGTCTCTTCACGTGCGCGTGTGTGCAGAATGAATGAAGTGCCGATGTGCGCTGTGCACGTGAGCGCTAACTACAGTCAGGGGACCCGTTATGAGAGTTGATCTTGTTACTCAACAAGCTTGATGACTGGACCCCCCCTCTCTTTCTCTCTCTCTCTCTCTCTCTCTCTATCTCTCTCTCTGTTTCTCTGTTTCTTTGATTGTCTCTCTCTCTCTCTTTGCTAACCCTTATTGCTCACTCACTCATAGACACACACACACACACACACACACACATACACACACACACAAACGCACACACACATGTGTGCGTACTCCTGGGCTCATAAGGCTTTGGTTGTAATCTAGCATGCCTGCTGACCGCTGCAACCTGCTCTGGGGAAGTGTGTGTGTGTGTGTGTGTGTGTGTGTGTGTTGAGTGCGGGTGGGCGATCTGAATGCTAGGAGCCTGCTGAGCGGCCGTCTGCACCTGTCTGATCAGACACCTCACCGTCGGCTCCATCGATCCCTCTGCATCGCTTTAATTAAAGGCCTCACTCAGAGCTCTTGTCATAGTGGAGAGGTGTGTGTGTGTGTGTGTGTGTGTGTGTGTGTGTGTGTCTGTGTGTGTGTGTGTGTGTGTGTGTGTCTGTGTGTCTCTGTGTCTCTGAGTCTGTGTGTCTCTGTGAGTGCGTGTTTGGACTCCTGTGTTGGGGGGTTTGTGCTTGCGTGTGTGTGTGTGTGTGTGTGTGTCTGTGTCTGTGTCTGTGTCTGTGTGAGTGTGTATTTGTACTCATGTGTTGCGGTGTTTGTACTTGTGTGTTGTTGTATTTGTTTGTTTGTATTTGTGACTGTGTGAGATTGCAGTAGATGGAGAGAAAAGAGAGAGGGAAATTGCTAAGGGATGGAAAACACACTTGGCTTGTAAGAAGAAAAAAGCTCCAAATGGCACTTTTAAATATAGTTTCTTTTGTTACTCTCTCTCTCTCTGTCCCTCTCTCAGTCTCTCTCTCTTTCTCTCTCTCTCTCTCTCTCTCTCTCTCTCTGTTGTAAAAAAAGAGACTTGATTTAAAAGCCATCCATAATTCAAGGCCTTCCACTTCTGAAAGCTCAACATGTTCACTGTGAACCACTGGGAAAGAGAGGCCACCCAGATGAAAGATACTCCATGCCCTCGTCTCTAACTCCTCTTCCCCTCCCTCTCTTCTTCCTCTCCACCTCCTTCTTGTCTCTCTCATCCCTCGTTCACCCTGAACCCCGGTCATCCCAAGTTTTTTGCTGAACATCCTGTTTGACAGGGCCGCGTGTGTAAGTGAACAGCCGAGCTGGCCCGCTCTCACGGAGGGGAACAGGCAGATGGCGTATGTTGCGTCAGTGGCTGTCTGAGGGTTGCTCTGCCTTGTTGTCATTGACGTTCTAAACGGTCTCCATGCCTCCTGGTTGGCCGCGTTGACAGGGGGGGTGGGGGGGGCATAGGGAGAGGAGGCGGCATGCAGACAAGCGTCTAGACAATTCAGGGCTGGGCCACAGCTGGGTCTTTGGGTGCCGTCTGTCAGACACACACACACACACATTTTTAAAAAATGTGAAAACAGACGTTTTCACACACACGTACACACACACACAGACAAACTCATGTGCAGGAATGAATGGGGCAGAAATCAAAGGGGAGTTCAATAGGCTATCGCCATTTCTCAGCAGTAGGGTAAAAATGATAAGTTAGGGTGGTATACTGTATACTGTATGGTGTGATATGCTCACCCTATTTTCAGCAGCAGGGTAAGGATTGCAGTATACAGTAGGTGAAGGTAGTATATACTGCATGGTGTGATGGTCACATCCTATTCTCAGTCACTTCACCCCAGTTCACATCCAGTCCAACCTATGAGTCATGCCCAGCATGTCTCACTCCCTGGTCTAGCCAGTGGACGCAGTGTGTGCCTCACCTTTGCCATTGCAAACACACATGCAGACACTCACACACACACACACACACACACACACACACACACACACACACACACACACACACACACACACACACACACATACAGATACACACACCCACTCAGACACACTCACACACTCACACACACACACACACACACACACACACACACACACACACACACACACACACACACACACACACACACACACACACACGGACAACTGAGTCCAGTAATGAAGTGTGAGGCACTAGCTGTAGCTGAATCCCACACACACTCCCTCAGCCTCGTGCTCCCCTGTTGTCGGCTAGTCGCAACAGGAAAAAGGTTGTTGTGTAACGCCCAACTCAACGGTCAGCGGTCAGTAGCCAAGTCTAACTCATGACCTACACGCAGCCCCGAGGTAAGCGGCCATGGACAGAGACCGTGTCCGTGTCCGTGTGTGCTCCCGGTGAGCTGACGGACTTGGGAGTGTTTATCGAGGCCAGTGGCTGGCAGGGTTTTGCCACGGCCGCATCTCAGGCATGAATGAAGTCATTGTTGCCCAGCGTAGCCTAGCGCAGCACAGCGCAGCACAGTGCGACTGACTGAGCGCTAAAGCAGCACTAAGTCCCACTGGAATGCCACAGCCTGGGGGCCAATGACACGCTCCTGTATTGAGTGAGCAAGTATGTGTGTGTGTGTGTGTGTGTGTGATTGTGAGTGTGAGTGTGAGTATGAGTGTGTGTGTGTGTGTGTGTGTGTGTGTGTGTGTGTGTGAGTGTGAGTGTGTGCGCGTGTGTATGTGTATGTACTGTATGTGTGTTGGCTCTGACCTCCAGGGGGAGACGCATGGCCTTGATGTTGAGTGAAAGCTTTTGCACTCATTTGACACGTGAAGTCTGTCAGCCTCTACATTTGTTGCACACCACATACACATTCGCACACCTGACACACACACACACACACACACACAGACACACAAGCTATACTGCAGAGGCACATGCCATCACACTCTTTTGGTAAGGACCTTGTTGTGACTGAATACCTAACGTACAAAGAAGTCTTACAGAAGTCTCACAGAAGTCTTAAAGATGGTGACTGTTCCAAGTGAAGGAACAGTCTTTTTTCTTAGAGGTCAGCGCTGCTTCAATATAGACCGTTTGCCCATGTGCAAAGCTTGGGCAAAGAAACTCTGTTTATTTTTGTTTTCACACCTATAATCCCAATTTGCTCAACCTGACCTAAAAATCAATGCATGAAAGGTAATTTTGAGAAGCTAGATGCAGTAGATGGATACAGAAAATGTTTGTCTTCGAGCGCTTCTTGGTTTCTGGAGGGTCAAGGCACTGAGGCACTCTCATATAGCAAAAGTTAAAAAGCCTTTATTGTAGTGGCTTGGTCACATTAAACCTTTCTAAATTGCGTTTCGGCAACGTAGCCTTCATCAGGGAGTCTTCATTGAAGGCTACATTGCCAAAACACGTCAGAGTTTTTTTAGAAAGGTTTAATATGACCAAGCCGCTACAATAAAGGCTTTTTAAACTTTTGCTATATGAGAGTGCCTTGGAGTTCCTCTTGCTTTTACAGTAGATGGATAGACTGACAGACAGGCAAATAGACAGACAGGCAGACAGATACATACAGTAGCTGGACAGACAGACAGACAGACAGACAGACAGACAGACAGACAGGCAGACTTATAGATATAGTAGATATTTTTGTATGTATCCCACACACACACACACACACACACACACACTTGTAACTGTAACATACTGTAGGCACACTGATACCTTCAGCTGAACGTCAACTGTTTCCTCGGCTGGTAATAGAAATGCTCCTGTTTCTCTCTTTTGTTGTCTTTGGTAACCTTAGCTGTGCTTGTAGTCAAAGGCATGATCAGTAATTGGTCTGTAATCTATGAACTTGGCTTGAGATTGGATCTTAGCGCTTACAGTGCCATCTAAAGGAGGACATTAGAATAGAAAGCTGTAGCTTTGTGAGTGTTGCTCAAGATTTATGTTATTAGATACTGTATAAGATATAAGATTCATTTCTATGTATAAAGTATTATCCACAAACTGGCTCAGCAGTGATATATTTATTTCTGCCATGACAGACATAATTTAATTAGTTACACCAGTCAAATTGAATTTGCCCTCAATAATGCCGTATCAGCTCACCCAAAAGTGGCACGAAGCTTTGCCCTTTTCCATCTGGAACAGTGTGTGTGTATGTGTGTGTTTGTGTGTTCGCTTGTGTAGGCATGTATGTGTGTGTGTGTGTGTGTACTGTATGTCTGTGCTGTATGTTTATGTGTGTATGGGTGTGCGTGTGTCTATGTGTGTGTGTGTGTGTGTGTGTATGTGTGTGTGTGTGTGTGTATGTGTGTGTGTGTGTGTGTGTGTGTGTATGTGTGTGTCCGTCCTGTGTATGTGTGTGTGTGTGTGTGTGTGTCCTGTCTGCGGGGGTCAGGTAGCCTGTTAGCCCCGTTCTCTCAGTGTTTAATCTCATCAAAGAGGCGCGGAGGCGGCCGGCCAGATGAGCTCCCTCCCCCTGGCTGCCCGCTCCACTGGCTGGACTGGAGCGAGGGCTGCGAGGGAGGGACCAGCGTCTCCAGGGACAACCGTCAGTGTGGATGACCAGGAATTAAGCCACAGGGTGGGGATGGCCAGATACAGTGTTCAGGACAAAAAGATAGAAAGAGAGAAAATTGGGAATTCAGAATGTTTGGTGATGGACAGTTGATGGGAATTGGGAATGTCTGATGCTGGAGAGTTGATAGAAATTGGGAATGTTTGGTGTTAGAGAGATGATGGGAATGGATTATATGCCACGGAAGGTACTTCAGCCAGCACATATAATTCGGATTGGAGCGTCAGGCTAACAGCATCTTCTGTTATATTCTACTCGTGCTCACCTTCACACTGAATTTCTCGGTTATTCCCAACAGGGAAACTTAATTCCAGTTTGACACACGCATAAATCCATATTGAAATCCTATTTTGACATGCTCATTTACTTGGTGCAACACCCAACCGGGTTCGTGTAAACAGGTAGGCTAAAACAATAGCCGTTACATCATAGGTGACGGTTCATTGGGAATGTGTGTGCTCTTTGAAAAGCCTTCCAGACAGTGCCTGGCATATAGGCAATTTGAAGTGCTTGATAATGACTGGGGAATACCTATGACTGCTGCTGACGGAGAATGACTGGAGTGGCCATGACAAACTAGCATCGGGGACTGTTGCTAATAATGGATGGGATGAATTGGGAATGTCAGTTATGAGCAGAGGATGGGGATCTGGGAGTATGTGTGATGGATCCAAGATGGCGGAGCTGTGAGTGTTCACGGTGGACTGATGGAGAACCAGGGCTCTTCCAGGGCCACCACTGGCACAGCAGTGCTATCAGGGGGACTGTCTGGGGACTGAGAGTGTCAGACCAGATCACACACAGCTATGAGTCCAGCAACACCTCCTGCTGTTAACCTGACCCCACCGACAGAGGACTATCTCAGAGAGAGAGAGAGTGAGTGAGAGAGAGAGAGGGCGAGAGAGAGAGAGGGCGAGAGAGAGAAAGGAGAGAAGTGAAGTCGTATGTGTACCTAATGTTAAAAGTGGGGGAGTGTATCAGTGTGAATATGAGTCATGAGTGCTGTGAATATTGTGTGTGTGTGTGTGTGTGTGTGTGTGTGTGTGTGTGTGTGTGTGTGAGAGAGAGAGAGAGAGAGAGAGTGTGTGTGTGTGTGTGTGTGTGTGAGCGAGAGCGTCAGGGAATCAAATAGACAGACGATAAGACACTTTACTTGTACTATTTCCCTCTGTGATTAAATTTGACTTTTAGATGATTAAAGCTAACCCTAAGAGACACCCCCCCCTCTCTCTCTCCTTGTCATCATTCTAGCGCTATTTTCATCACCTCTGCCTCCCTCCCCCACATCTGAGGCAGTAGTGTTTTAGCTCCAATAGTTCTCAGCAGGAGCCTAAAAATGTCTCCAGAGGGAGAAAAAATAGGCATCAGGCATCTAGACTGTGAGCAGCAGTGTGGCACCTTGCAGGGTAGAGAAGTGACTCTGATGGAGGCACTGAGCTGAAGCAGACCTGTGAGACCAGCCCCACCAGCCCCATTTACAGGGACATATTTACAGTAATTTCCTGCATATAAGCCGCATTGTGTATAAGCCGCAGGACAGTGTATTATGCAAGTTAAAATAAACAAAGCCATATTAACACCATATTAACTGCTCCCCTGTATTAACCTCATAGCAGAAGAAATTTTGCAAAATCAATGTATAAGCCACGGCTAATAGTCGGAAAATTACGGTAATCTGATTACAAATGGACTAATGTCTCAATCAGAATAAAAATGCCCCATGGTATGTAACACCACAACCAGTTGGATTCAGCCCGATCCTGACTAAATTTCCAGTCGTGGTGTAGCTTCTAAATGATTAAATGCTTGTTCCATGTAAACAGAGATAAACAACAACAGTCTGATTTTTAAACTGTTTATTTATTTCATGTAAACAGTTCGGTTGAAATCCTTAATCAGATTCATTTCAATCTAATTGAAAAAATATGGAATGTGCAATACAAAGAAGATTAACAAAACATACCCAAATGCTCTGTTGACAAAACATGTTTTCAGTAGTTTTTTTGAAAGAGTCAGTAAGCAAGCCCTGTTGAATGGAGGTACAGTAGAACATTTTAGAGCCTCGGTGCAACAGACTCAAAGGCCTGGTCACCAATTTTTAACTATGCTTGAGGGCCATAAAGTATGTTTAGAACCAAACTATTGGTCTTCTTACATTCTAGAAATAAAATAAACTATTCTTCAAAAATGAAACTGTGCTAGTTCTGTCTGTGTATTCTAACATAGACAGTAAACGAAATGGACACAGCCACCTCATAGGACTTCAGTTGAGACAAGTGAGGCCAATTTGAACCCGTTTCCTGTTGATCGACGAGGTGCTGTGCATCCTCAGTGTCAGCTGAGTGACAAGCACATAACGATAAGCAACGGATTGAAACACAGACTCGTCTGGTAACCGTGCTAAGAAAATTGATAATGCAGCCTTTGGTAGGTGTTTTTTTGCCTTTATTATGACAGGATAGTGAAGAGGTTGACAGGAAGCAAGTGGGAGAGAGACATGGGGTGGGATCGGGATATGACCTCAGGTCGGATTTGAACCTTGGTCCCCGTGGGCACTTGGACCTGCTGTAGTCTAGTAGAAAATGAGCATATAAAGGCTCAAAACGCTTCAGATGTCACGTTATTTGATGTCAAAGTGAAGCCAAAATGAACGGAGATCAATGGAACGCTAACTCCAAGTGGTCGACTATTAGCCTCAGAGCCTCCCATAGGGGGTGCGCTTTCCGAACATTCTCTTAGCCCCTTGACGCTGAAGCCCCTCTCTTGCTTATGAAAGATCACAATGGCTCTGAACTTGTCATCTGGTAAGGAAACATGGGTTTCTTTAAGATCCTCTTTCCATCAGCACCATTTTACTCTCTCCACATCCCTATGCATGGGTTCTCATTTTTGGATTCTGCAAATCAGCCTCAACATCAGCCTCCTATGAGGACTGGAGTGGCGGAGCCTCGGGTCTCCAGCTGGGGTCCAATGGGCTCTCTGCTCTGGAGCACTGCGCTGTGCTGCGCCCGCTTCATTTGCCCTCCACTGTGGGCCTCTCAGCGGGCACCAGAAGACACATTGGCAACAGCTGCTGCTGGTTAACTGATTAGGCAACAACACGATGGTGGTGGTGCCCGCTGCTCTGCTTGGCCGCGGCATGGGGCATCCCTCTCTCTCTCTCTTTTTCTCTTTCTTTCTCTCTCTCTCTTCCTCAACACTTCTCTTCTTCTCTCTCCTGACTCAGTGCATAGTATCATGGCTGCTGTTGCGCTTCTGCATGTGAATGCTTAGCCATTTAGTGATGACTCAAGAACAAAAATGCCTGTGAGGAATGTGTGTGTGTGTGTGTGTGTGTGTGTGTGAGAGAGAGAGAGAGAGAATGTAAGTGTGTATGATCCATGATTCACCAAGTCTCTTTAGTCACTCAGTAGTATCCCAACACTTTCCCCTTGCACCCTTCCCCTCATTACCTTCCATTTGAACCCTTCCCTTATGACTTCGTGCCCTTAAGGTGATGCTAGATGACACATTTTTTAGCAATGTTGCCGGGCGACCACATAACTGGTTCCATGTGTTCTGATTTGATGATCATGAAAATGTGCCCACTGCTGATTCATTGTTGCCCAATATCTATGGCAATGTGCCAGAATCACAAGACCCAGGGCCAGGGGCATTGGTCAGCAACACTGGCCAAAAGGGTGCCTCCGGCATCCTCAGCTCTACTCCCATGGTGGTGCTAAGTAGGAGATGTGGGTGGCTGGGCTCCAGAGTGAAGTCAAGCAGATGCATCCTTGTAAGGCCACTCCTGTGTTGTGCATATGTAGGGTTGAGGTGTGGGGGTCAAAATGCGCCAGTTTTGTGGGGGTCAGGTTGTACAAACTGGAGCTATGTGAGAATAAGGGTAATGTAAGTCATGGCCATGTTGTTGAGCTTGGTTGTGTAGGAATGGAGTCGGGACAGTGGTTAGTATTCAGCGCGCTCGCTGCTCCTAACATGATTCTTCATCAGAGGCTCTTCATGGAGCGGCCCGGAGCTGTCAGAGACAGAGGCAGAGAACAAACCAACAAGATTAGCTTTTAGCAGCCTGTCAGGAGCCTGCCAGCACCTAATGAAAGCAAAGCCAGTGTAACATCCGAGGCACGCATTTGTGTGTGTGTGTGTGTGTGTGTGTGTGTGTGTGTGTGTGTGTCTGTGTGTGTGTCTGTGTCTGTGTCTGTGTGTCTGTGTCTGTGTGTTTCTGTGTGTGCCATGTCACAGTCATTGACAGCAAAGGTGAGAGGGAGAAGACAAAATCTAAGATAAAAATCTTGAGATAAAACGCAATAAGAAGAAAAAGAACATTGATGGAGCTGATAGCAAAATGAAGTATCCAAGTTTTCATGAAAGACTGATCTTATCTGCCTCCAAAGAGAAGTCGCCTTTCATATGTTCTGTAAAACAAACAACAATGATAATGTGTGCCACAAACACACACACATCACACACGCGCACACACACACACACACACACACACACACACACACACACACACACACACACACACACACACACACCACTTGGATTTGTGACATACTGACTAAAAACACTTCAGGGAAGCACTGCAGTGTTAGATGCTTTATTAACCACTAGTTTGGTTCTCGTTGCCTGCCATGCACAAACGCACACACACACACACACACACACACACACACACACACACACACACACACACACACACACACACACACACACACACAATCCCCTATCCCTTGGCACTATCTCCATCCTCTCTACCCATCCCTCTTCCCCCACTGGAGTGATTGCGAGCCCCTCTCCTCTCCTCTCCTCTCCTCTCCTCTCCTGTCCCCTCTCCTCTCCTCTCCTCTCCTCTCCTTTCCTTACTCCTCCTCTCCTCTCCCCTCTCCTCTCCACTCCTCTCCTCTTCTCTCCTCTCTCCTCTCCTCTCCTCTTCTCTCCTCTCTCCACTCCTCTCCCCTCCTCTCCTCTGTGGCTCTGTGTGTGGTGCTATATTTATCCTGGCTTTGCTCGGCCTCACTGCACGCGCTCCGTCCATGTGCCCCCAGCCTCACCCCCAGGATCTCGAGGGGGTGGGGGGTATTCGACGCACAGGGTTGCTATGGCAGCCTACTCCATCACCCCATCTTCCCTACGCTCCATCGAAACTGACACACACATAGGCACATCCGTATGCAAACACACACACACACACACACACACACACACACAGACACATGCTGTACACACACACACACACACACACATACACACTCACACACACAGACAGACAGACAGACATATACATGCGTATACACAGGCAGTGGTGGAACGATGCTTTGTATTAACATATGGGTATACAGTCATTAGACCACCTCCCCAGACATACATGCACAAACAAATACATATATACACACACACACACACACACACACACACACACACACATACACATACACATGCGTATACACAGGCAGTGGTGGAACGATGCTATGCATTACACCCTCATTAGACCACCTCCCCGGACATACACTCACAGCCACAGACAGACACCCACACTTCCAACATACACACACACACACAAACACACACACATACATGGAGAACATCCCTAAAGCCTCCTGGTCGATATCATTCTCCATGAATTATTTATCCATTGGAGTTGAAGGGGTTGCGTGTGGTCTTAAAGAACATGGGTGACTCCTCAGGGGAGCTTCTGTACTGTATGAGAGGGACTGATTAGTGACCAGTGCACCAGTGTCCAGTCGCGTGAGATTCGCTCAGCCTCTCCGATGCCACTTTATCAGTTTGCCCATGTGAATCTCCACGCTCCCGAGATTGAAGGGCTTCAAACGCGGTGTCCTCTCTTGCGACCGCGGTGCCTCGGGCGACTGGCGCCGGCGCCCGTTGAGCCGCGTCGCCAACGGCAGGAGGGCCAGATGTGTCCAGATGTTTCCGTGGCTCCCAGAGTGAAAGTGTCCGGGCTCACGCCGCCC
>NC_085002.1:13975493-13977993 GCF_963854185.1 Sardina pilchardus | reverse complement strand
CAGCCACCAGGGGGCAGTGAAAGCCCATCAGACAGACTTGCAGTGTGAAAGCATGCTCATCACCACTTGCCTTTTGTTCATCAGTAATAAGTTAACATAATGACACAGCCAATAATGGCAAGCCACAGAAAGAGTCCTGGAAATATCCTTATCAGTCCAAAAGGTTCCCAACAAAAGTCTCTGACTTTCACTCCCCCTTGGACACTTTGATCAGTTCAGTAGATCACTTCATCAGCTGACTAGTTCATGTACACATTGATTTGACATGTTTTGTTTGATGTCTTGACACAGGTATTTGTGGACCATTGGGAAGAATGTGTGGAAGAGGTGGAAGAAGAGGTTCTTCGTCCTGGTGCAGGTAAGACCTCACTGTCCCTGTTCCGCAGGTTCCTACAGTTTGGTTCTACAAGATAGAACAGAAAAAATGACTGAGTTATATGCTGTGGCACCTCTCATGACCGCAAACAGGTACCACTGTATTTTATTTACAGTGTCAAAACACGTGTGCCGCCGTGTCTTGCGTCTGACACACGCGTGGGCCTCGGAAGGAGCTGTTAATACTGCATGTCACAGAGCTTTGTTGTAGCCATTTTTATTTCCGTCCCCCCCCCCCCCCCCCTGTTCTGAGCGCGGTGCGCTGTCTGCCTCGGCTGCTCTGCGGCGGGCCAGAGTGTGTCCGCGAGCCACGACTTGACAGGGAGATTGACAAAGGGAAGCAGAGGCCCTAGCACTCCCAGCTAAAGGATCCTGCAGAATGCTCCTCACACGTAGCTCCCAGCCACATGTACAGCAAGTGACAAACACTGGTCAATAGACTGCTGCCTCTTTCTTTCTCTCTCTCTCTCTCTCTCTCTCTCTCTCTCTCTCTCTCTCTCTCTCTCTCTTTCTCGCTCTCTCTCTCTCTCTGTTTGTGTGTGTGTGTGTGTGTGTGTGTGTGTGTGTGTTGTGTGTGCTTGTCTGTTTGAGTTTGTGTCTCCGCTGGTGTTTTTTTGTGGTTGTTTTTTTTTTCTCCGGTGTGCAAATGCTTAGAAAAATACGATATGCTCCTTGGTGTTTGTGCCGTGTCAAGGGGAGAGGGAGCGAGACAGACAGAGCGAGAGAGAGAGGGTCTGTTTATGCCCATGAATTATTTGTTCTTTTCACAGCTTTTCTTTTTCTGTTCTTTTTCTCCTCCCTCTCTTCTGTTTTGTGTCATGCTTAGTCCCGTGTAAGTACTTTTTTCTCTCTCTCTCTCACACTCGGTTTGGTGTGTGTGTTCTCGTCGCACCTTGAGAAACAGAATGCACACTTCAAAGTGGATTCAAATGTATTTGCCAATTTCAACTCCAACCTAATGGAATTTATCACCCTGCTTTTTTGTGGAGGTGGAATACATTAAAATGTGCAAATACATTAATCCCTCCAGACCTTTGTTGTTGTGAAGTTGGTCGTGGTTTAACTTACAGATAAACATTCACACAGAACTCTTGTTTTTAACTGATGTGACTAACTTCAAGCAAGAAAAGTAAAATCATGAGGACAAGATGACATTATTAAATCGTCTAGATATGTTCTTCCTGTTCTCCTTTCTTCTATTTCCTTCTAACTCCTTTTCTTTCCACCTCTTTCGTTCTAGCTCTTTCTCTTTCTACCACTCTTTCTATTCCACTCTATCTCCTTCTCTTTCTATCACTCTATCCTTTGCCCACTCTTTGGCTGATACTTAAATGTATGCACTCTCATCTTCTGGTAGTAATATTTATTTTAGTAATACATATTTTGTCTATTTTAGTAATTTGGCTTGAATATTAATCCTAATTCTTTCAGTCCCTTTGGGATAAAATCATCTGCTAGCTAAATACATGTAACTGTATCCTTAGCTGGGTTTTGTGAGTGAAATCAGTGTCAAGCTCATTTCTCCATGTTAGCGTTTCCCATCCTCGATAACTCCGGCTGGTCCTTCGCATGTCACCCCTCTGCACTCCTGGTCAGCCTGCTCAAAAAGCTCCCCGTTCCCCCTGATGGCGTCCGTCATTACCGCGCCCCCCTGGCCCTCCCTCCCTCGCCCGCTCTGGAGACAAACAAGCAGCCCGACCGTGCGCCTGCCCCCTTCCTGATTGACACTTGATTGACGCGTCCCGTGATTCTTTATAAATAGCGCGCCTTTGACTGTGGGGGTGTTTACTCCAGGAGAGGAGTATTGCTTTACTCTGCTGAATTATTCATAAGTAGTTAATTACAGGGCCGGGCGGATCACTTACCGCTCACGGTTGACGGACACTGGCGCGGCCGGCCGCGGTGACGAGCGTGTCACTTGGAGGCCAGAGACTGTGTGTGTGTGTGTGTGCCCTCGCCGGGCCTTGGGCCCTGGCCTTCGTTCCATTCCTTCTGCAGACCACTCACACAGGGCATTCAAGGCTCCCACACACACACACACACACACACACACACACACACACACACACACGCACACACACGCACTCACACACACTCACTCACAAAATGGCTGTTGTGTTTTAGC
>NC_085002.1:13962993-13972993 GCF_963854185.1 Sardina pilchardus | reverse complement strand
CCTAAGGACAGCCGTCTCATCTTCCCTGTCTTACAAACGTATTAAAAGGATGACGATAGCACAGATTGGTGCTGGGCAGAAGCATTCTCCTGGTGTTTGTATGGGTGTGCTGTGTATCTCTGTGTGTGTGTGTGTGTGTGTGTGTGTGTGTGTGTGCCGTGTGTGATCCTGTCCCCTGTGTTCCCTGTGCAGGTGAGCCAGTACACGTTCGCCATGTGCAGCTACCGGGAGAAGAAGGCGGAGCCTGTTGAGCTGTTGCAGCTGGACGGATACACTGTGGACTACACCGACCCTCAACCAGGCCAGTGACCAATGACACACACACACACACACACACACACACACACACACATACACACACACACATACACATACACACACACACACACACACACACACACACACACACACACTCACACACACATCGACCCTCCTAAAATGACCTTACATAGACCTGCGTGCATGCATAAACACATACACACAGCACACACAGACGGACAGACAAATAGAAAAATGACGTCCCCAAAGGGAGATTACAGTGTTACGCGGTTAAGAGAAATGATGAGAAATCCTCATGTTTGCTCATACGCCTGATGTAGACTTGATTACACTCCAGCCTTAATCGTGATTAAACAGTGTGGAATGGCCACCGATTTCTGACATGAAGGGTCCTCTTGTTCACAAGATGGCATTTAGACTGGGAGGACCCTGTCTGTACACATCCCACACCTCATTAATGCAATCCAAACACAGGTAATTGGCTAGTGAGCTGACATAATGAGCTTCTCGTTAAGTTTAATTAGTGTAATTGGATGCTCTGATTCTTTGTTAACCACACTCATGCACTGTTGACTTATGAGATACAGTTAAGTTCTAGCATTGTTTCCAGTCTTGCCCATGGTTGTAAGTGATGCTCGGTAATTGTTCAACAGTGAACTTGAATTTAACAGACTATCTGTGAAGTCTCTGTAGGTGAACAACGCAGTGTTGCCAAGCCTTCTTATAAATAAAATCTTAAGGACAGTTCAGGGGCATGTTTGGATAGACATTAATGCCAGAGCACCGCCATTGTATTTTCATGATGGCAGACATGAGTGCTGACTTAGACCTTTGACCTCTGCAGGCCTGGACGGTGGCCGGACCTTCTTTAATGCTGTGAAGGAGGGCGACACTGTGATCTTTGCCAGCGATGACGAACAGGACCGCATCCTGTGGGTCCAGGCCATGTACCGGGCCACAGGCCAGTCTCACAAGCCCGTGCCGCCCACGCAGGTCCAAAAGCTCAACTCCAAAGGGGGCACGGCGCCCCAGCTGGACGCGCCCATATCGCAGTTCTGTAAGTCTGCCCGCGCTGACGTTGCTGTTGTCTGTTTATGTTTATGTTTTTGGAAAGTGCCTGATCACGCTCGGGTCTGTTTCTCGGCAGGTCCACCATAGTGTGGCTTTTGCCACCATGGCTGCTCCTTTTACATATTTTCTTTCTTTCCCACTTTTATCCCGTGAAACTCTAAAAATAGGCTGGACTTAAAAGGTTATGTCAAAGTCTATCCATTTGGTTGTTAAGTCCAACGTCACGGGTCCAACAGCTTTTTCATCAAAAAACATTTACTAGCGCAACCACCAGCAGCGTTTACAACTTGTAAACCTTGTCAACATCCCCTCCATTTTAGTAAGAGAGTAAAAGAGTAAGAGAGGCAACAAGTAAGTAGTAGGATGGCAATTTTCGTAAAGGCTACTCTGAATAGCAGTTTCAAAACAGTGCGTTTTGCTGTCTATGGAGAAAAACGAGCGACTCTGAACGCCGTTGGACCCAGAAACAGATTCATTATCCCATTATTGCATCATCACTTAATAACCAAATTGATACAATCTGACAGGAAACAGCCACAACCGATACTAAAAGATAAATTGGAGATTTTTAGGACGACCCTGTTATGATTCCAATGCCTGTTGATAAACAATGTCTGTTCACCATTTGTAAACGTGTCCACAGAAATAAGGTAAAGTGTATCTTAACTGTGGACCCACTGGCACTCACTATCTTTTGTTCCAATATTGATTTCTAAGTATTTATTGTTGGGTTCTGCTTCACTTTCTTTTCATTTATCCAATTTCAAATGGTTGTTCTCTTATCTTTCTTTTCCTGCTTCTTCTCTCTCTTCTTCTTCTTCTCTCTCTCTCTCTATCTCTCTCTCTCTCTCTGTGTACTCTCTACTCTATTTGTGTATGTACTGTATTTGTGTATGTATGAAGTGTTATCTCTGCTGCTTCTCTATTTCTTGTTCTCTCTCTCTCTCTTGCTCTTTTCTCTCTCCCTCTGTCTCTCTCTCTCTCTTTCTCTCTCCGTCAGTCATGCTTTGCTTCTCTTCTCTTCTCTTCTCTTCTCTCCTCTCCTTCACTTTCGTGTCCACTTCTTCAGCAGCTGTAGGGTGAGAGCTCGTGCCTGCTCTGCTCTGCTCTGCTCTGCCACCCTCTTGTTGCTAGTCTTTATGTCATTCTGGTTTGTTCCTTCTTACCCTGCTACCTTGTAGCCGGACCGAGGGGTAAGTGCTGCCCTGTAGTAGGCCCAGTTCAGATAATCCACCTGCGGTTATCTGACACTAGCCATGTGCAGTTCGCTCTCCCTCCTTCCCTCCCTTCTTCCTCTCTTCCAGCTCTGACTCTGCTTCCATCCTCCTCCCTATCTCTTTCCAAAATCTCTCTCTCTCTCTCTCTCTCTTTCTCTTTTCATACCTTAGTGGTTTCTAGATATGTTTTTTTCCCCTCTGATTTTCATTTAAGTTGATATTTTTTGTAGGTATTGAAGCACAATTTTTCATCCTTGGCAGATTAGGTTGCATGTGACTTCAACTGATTTTATTTAATATGATAAAATTGAACATACTTGCCTTCTCTACGATAGTAATGACAGCAATAGGAGTGATAAACAATGTTCCTCTTGGTAAAGCAGTCATCTGAATGTGTGCGTGCTGCTTAAAATTAGAAATTAACTTGGCCGGTCGCTGCAACCGTAACGAGCAAAACGGCCAGAGACATTCAATTTCTTTCACAATTTACCCAACGCTTTAGCCACAGTCGTTGCGCCATCACAATTATGGCTGTTGATTTATTGGTTTAAATTGAATTTGGGGAAATGGTTGCTAGCGTGAGCTGCTAGAGGAGCTCCCATCACGAGACGGCAGCCGGTAATTACCACGTTAAAAGTGGCATGTCATGAATAAAACAGTGAGGGTGTGGCGAGATTATTTCTGGAAGCAATCAATGAAATGTTACCAAATAACTACTTGCCAGTTCACACTCGTTTCTCTGAATGCGACAATGCAATGCCATAGATTAGCTTATACGACAAAAATTGCATATTGTGGTTGTCTTAAGAGGCAAATGAGAAAAAGAATGATTTTTGTTTCTTTTTTTACCATTTGTGTTAAACAGACAACCAGATTATTTTAAAATGCCTTTTTGTTTGTAACACCGTCACGAGGCTGTGGCAGAGGTGGCGAGACCACTCAAGGCAAATTTCATTTTGGCCGGTCTCACTCCTGGAAGTGCCTCAAACTGACCGCTGGCCAGACGGTCATTGTTCCAGAGGCCATGCTTTACCAGAGGTGCCAAATGGTTCTCTCTCTCTCTCTCTCTCTGAGTTTTGTTTTTGAGCACCGATCAGAGTTGGCAAATATGTCCCTGGAGTATTGTGAATGCGGATGATTTACCAGGCGATGCCATCCCCATATGCTCCCCCACTCCCCCCTCGTTCACTCCAGTTTCTCCTCCTCTGACATGGACCTGTGGATTAACACCGGCCTCACACTCAACACCTCACACAGGGGGATGCTAAGCCTGTTACACGCTATTGCTTTGGGGAGGCAATGGATGACACCTGCTGATGATACACACTACACTGTTATCTGACCTCTCAAAGAATGAAGGTTCTCCTCCCCTCCTGTTGGTGCTCCCAAGTGTCATGCATTTGCACGGGTTGAGGAATCTGGTGCTAGAGATACAGTATGGTACTGTACTATGAGTAGAGCTGCTTTCTGAATGACTGAATGAATGAATGAATGAATGAATGAATGAATTACACCATTGCACAACACCAAGGTCTTGTCAACTTGCTGTGTTCAGGTGTGACATGATTTCAATTGTAAGCAACTTGGGATACTCGCTACAGGTTTCCAGAGAAGACATTTGTTTAAAAGCTATGTTTTGTATTATTATTTTTATTTGATTTGTTTCATGACAAAAGAAACAAAAACAACAACAATGGCTGTTTGATTTTGATTGAGGTTTTCCTAGGTCTCTCTCTGTCTCTCCTAATTTCTCTCTATCTCTCCCTCTCTTTCTCTCTATCTTCATCCCTCACTCAGAGATGAACTGTCAGCTGAAGATTGCGCCCCGAGCACCAGGCTGCCCAAAGCCACCGGCACGCCTGTGTCACTCGTCCACTCTCTCCCAGTCTAGTGACACATAAGTGAGGGGAGACTGGCAGGATGGGGCGGGGGGGGGGGGGGTGCTGGGGAAGGGGGAAGGGATGGCAGAGGGAGGGTGGTGGTGCTGGTGGTGCTGGTGGTGGTGGTAGGGGGAGGGGGTGAGTGGGGTTTGCGCAGGGGGTCAGTCTTTCAGAGAGAGAGAGGGAGGGGCAAAAATAATGCGCTAAATAGCCCCCAAATGTTCTGCTCTTGACTCTCCTGCTGCACAGATCTATAAATGAATAATAGCCATCAATCATTGTCATTTCTCCGTGTGCCCGGCTCAGACGAGGCAGACTAATGTCATTGTCTGTTACTGTCCACGTCCCCTGCACCTCAGTCCGCGCGGTGTCAAAGCCGACATGACAGGCGCATGTTGAACTGGACGAGAGGGACACAAAGTCACCCTCTTTTTTTTTCTATTTGGGTTCATCTGCATCATATCACTGCGACCTTTGTTTTCCGTGCCCGCCCCCGTGTGACGGACAGCTGGGTGACCCCATCATCAGGTCTGGCCTCAGGAACAGAGGGACAGGGCTCTGATTCACTTGGACACATTTATGTAGATTATTCCAAGGTGGCTCCATAAGACATACTCTTGTTTGGGTCCACCTTGCAGGAATATTTATATCGGTGGCCATATTTGATTTTTGTTTGTGATGCACGCAGGTTCTTGTGGACGTGTATTTTTTTAATTTTAGGAAGTTGCTACAATCGTCAGATTTGATAATTGAACTCACAGTTTGTTATTATTGGAATTGTATAGCTCGTTTCTAAATATGTCTGATATAATGATAGAATGTGCCTTCCAATTAACTATCATTTAATGTTTTGCTCCAAATAAAATGATGAGTCAGTCAGATGAGAGACATACATTTGCAGTCACCGTTCTGTAACAACGTGCATCAAAGAATTTTGATATTTTTGTGTAGCAGAACGTCATCCTGTCTGTGTTGAATGCACGAGCATAAGCTGCTGTGAATGGAAGTAGTCTCTAAGAGCACAGAGGGGGTTTGTGTATTTGGGGACGAGGGGAGCAGGGGGGCAATCTCAGTGTGACGCGGCTGTGTGGCCTCTTCAGCACAGACGCCAGGACCCGGGCCAGGCTGTGGCGGGACATTAGAATGCAAATAGAGCCGGTGTGTGTGTGTGTGTGTGTGTGTGTGTGTGTGTGTGGAAGGTGAGGGGGGGGGTTGAAGGATTAGGACCTGGGGGCTTGCCTATTTGCGCCGGCCCCTGACGTAATGCCTTATAAGCCTGCTGACCGGCGGAGGAGGAAAGTGAAAATGGGAATTTATTTAGCCCCCCTAACGGACAAAAGACCAGCGTGGGCAGGGGGGCCGCTCCGACCGGCCTCTCCCCGGCCAGGACTTAGTGGCACGAGGTGCGTTTAATTAGGCCAGCCCCCGGGGGACGAGCGGCCCTTGGCCACGCCGCTGAATGGGAGGAGAGGACAAATGTTCCACGGGGCTCGCTTAATTGATCAGGACGGCCAGATTGCGACGCTGACGGTGTCAGGGCCTTGCCCCCCTAACTGCCCCTTTCACCCGGCTATTAAGAGCTGGCCAAGCCACCAGGCTCACAGCACAATTAAGGAGCACCACCTGTTAGCTAAATGTTATTTCCTATAGGGGAAGTCTTAAGTCTTTTTCACATGATGCTTAAGACAACCTACAGTATGTTATACTAATACTTTCCAAGACAACCTGTTATACTTATACTTTCTTAGAGACAGACTATTTTATACTTTTACTTTTCCTCACTATGCTGAGCATTTGAAAAGATCCTTGTTTGTGGACCCATTAAATGGGATAACATTGTGTCCCCTTCTGTACGAACAGATGGATTGCATGACTGGCTATCTTTAACAGGCCATGCTTCTTTGATCATTCTATCATGGTCTCTCTGCATCTGTGGGGTTTTCCACGTTGCTATTGGCATTCCTGGCTGTCGCACAATGGACATGCAAGTTGACAATGAAAACCTTCTAATCACCAAGAATCAGACCTCTAACTGTATTAGGTTTCCGTCTCTCTTTCTATCTGTTGATCTCTCTAACATGAAACATGAATTTCCGCGTGCGTATACTCTTATCACACACAGAGACACACACTCTCCCTACCTTTCTCTGTGTGAGTGTGTGTGTGTGTGTGTGTGTGTGTGTGTGTCTCATTAACCCCTTATTCCTCTCTGGGAACAGACGCAGACCGGGCACAGAAGCACGGCATGGACGAGTTCATCTCGGCCAACCCCTGCAGCTTCGACCACTCCTCGCTCTTCGAGATGCTTCAGCGCCTCACCCTGGACCACAGGCTCAACGACTCCTACTCCTGCCTGGTGAGGCCCGTGCACCACTGAACACCACCAGTGCCCCTTTTGCATTGGTTATATGAGAGGTGAATAACCAAAAATATATCTCTCTCTCACTCTCTCACTCAATCTCTCTCTCCCTCTCTCTCTCTCTCTTTCTCTTTTTTTGTATGTGTCAATCTGTCTCTCTCTCTCTCCTACCTACATGTTGTTTTGTTTCTCCCTTTTGTCTATCTGTCTGTCTGTCTGTCTATCTATCTGTCTGCCTGTCTGTCTATCTATCTGTCTGTCTGCCTGCCTGCCTGTCTGTCTGTCTGCCTGTCCCTTCACCTGTCTCCGCAGGGCTGGTTTAGTCCAGGTCAGGTGTTTGTGCTGGACGAGTACTGTGCGCGGAACGGCGTGCGCGGCTGCCACCGGCACCTGTGCTACCTGCGGGACCTGCTGGAGCGGGCGGAGAACGGTGCCATGATCGACCCCACCCTGCTGCACTACAGCTTCGCCTTCTGCGCCTCGCACGTCCACGGGAACAGGTACGGCGCACGGTCAGTCTCGCGGCGCACCAAAACACCTACACAACCGGCCACTCACTCACAACACACACACACTTCCGTAACCGTGTCCAGTGTGTTCGTCCGAAACATCACTAAAGAAACACTTGGTCACCCGTTCACTGTTGTGTGTCTGATGTTCCTCACTTAAACATCTACTAGGTGCAGTTTATCCATTCTTAACTTCTCTGCCATCCTTCCCACAGACATCTTCCATCATCATTCACTCTCATTCTCATTTCATCATTCTCTCTCTCTCTCTGTCTCTCTCTCCATCTCCTCCCTCCTTCAGTCTCATACACATCCCCTTCCCTCACTCGTCTGTCCTTCTCTTCTCCCTGTTCCCTCTCTACCTCTCTATCTCTCCTTTCATTCTCAATGGAAAGAGGTATGTGAAGGTTTGTTTTTTTTACAACTCAACCACTTTGCCTTTAATCCCATATGTACTAAAAGGTGGTCTTATGTAAATATGACCTGTGCGGTTCCATCACTTCACTCCACTCCACACCCCCTGACGGAACTCCAGAGTTCCAGAATGGATAAACAAGCCCTGAGTCTCACTCGCGTCTCCCAATCCCCCAGCTCCTGAAAATGCTCCTGAGAAACCCCTCATGGTCTCACTCCATGTAGAAGCTCCCCCTACTGCATATGACTTATGGTGAGGAGATCTGAGTCCACTCAGACAGAAGGAGCCTAGCGTAGAGTGGCTCATCTCTGCTGCAGTCTCCACGACTTGCTGTCTGTCCTCTCCTTTTGTCTTGCGTCATTTTCCCTCTGCTTTCCCGTGCCTCGGAAGTGCATCTTCTGTTCTGATTATGTTTTATGATTTTATGTTATGTTCATTTTAACCTCATTTGATCTATGTTTCTCATTTGTTCAAATTCTGTCTATCTCTACGTTTTTTATCTCTTCACTGTTTCTTGTCTTTCTCTTTTTTTTGTCCTGTTTGCATGCTTATGTGTCTTTTCTTTTCTTTGCTCCCTTTGTTTCTGGCCTTCTTGACTTCCACTCTCTCTGGTTGTCCCTCTGGTGGTGTGTGTGTAACGTATAAAAAGTCAGAGAACGGGTGAGCTACTCAAATGGCCGGTGTCCGAGGCCGACCTCGGCCGGGCCCTGTACCCCACCACGGCCCCCGAGGCCCCCGCCACCCCCTCTAAGAGGGAGCTCAAAATCCTGGAGTTCAGGAGAAAAAAGGACTCCAACGCCAACGCTCAAATGGCCTCCAGTGCCAAAAGGTAAGGCAGGCAGTCGGTGATTTGGTCACCTCCTCCCACACCACCCGCTTTTAGACTCTGACCCTAAGGACATCGACATGGACATACCATACGGTGTGTGTGTGTGTGTGTGTGTGTTTTGCGTGTGTATGTGTGTATGCGTGTTTTGTCTGCCTTTGTCCTTTGTCGTAGCGTCCATGTCTGTTAAAAGCAAAAAAAAATGTCATTGCGATTGACACTTTGGTGTCCGTCCTGGCCCGTAGTGTCAGTTTTCCCCGTGAAGGGCCTCAAAGGCTGTCCTCAGATGGACAGCGGAGGGTCCAGAGCCCTCTGTCATCCTCTGACTGACTGACAGGCGGTGGAAGGATGGTCAGTGACAACAACAGGGGCAGGGGCGAGTAAAAAAAGACCACGAGCGTCTGAAAACGGGTGGCCCAGTGCCCTGAAGTGTGGACTAAACTCAGCCGTGCTGCCCCCCCCCCCCCCCCCCCCTCTCTCCGGTCCTCGAGCGCTGGAAGCAGAGCAGGGCAGTGCAGAGCATTCAGACCTTTATCCGCCTGCATCGCGTGTGCACATTTAGGGTTGCGTTTATTTATGGCCACGTGTGTGTCTCTGGAGACCTATTTGCGGTTGTCTTAAGACGTGACTACTCTGCTTGTGTGTGTGTGTGTGTGTGTGTGTGTGTGTGTGTGTGTGTGTGTGTATGCATGGCCATATTTACGCATGCCTTCATGGCATCTGTGGCTCAGTCCCGCTAGAGAGCACCCTGCCTGCTCACCCCCCCCCCCCACCCCAATCCCACCATCACCTCCTGCTGTTCACCCCCACCCACCACCACCCATCCACTCCCAGCCACCCACCTCCCACCTAACCCCCCAGATGGCGCTGGGTCCTGGCACAGGGGGGGCGTCATGGAGGAAGGTCAGGGGCAGCTGGCTGTCAGTCTGGCCCGGGCAGACAGTGATGGAGCTGAGGTGGGCTGTCTGTTTGCGTCGTGTTATGATCAGGTCGGACAGGAGGGAGACGCGAGTAGCTCCCAGTCAGTGGGCGGCAAAGACACACAGGACCAGACCAGAGAGAGAGGGAGGGAGAGAGAAGGAGAGAGAGACAGAGAGAGAGAGAGAGGGAGGGAGGGAGGGAGAATGGATGGATGGTCTGCCTTCAGGTCAGGAGTGACAGGATGACAGGCCATCACGGGTGGGAGAGGGGGGACACAGGGGTCTCGGACTTTCACTATGGCCACAGCCTGGCCTGGCCTCCCCTCCCATCCCCTCTCATTTCTCTCCTCTCTCCTCTTCTCCTCTCCTCTATTCTCCGTTTCTCTCCTCTCTTCTCTTTTCTCCTCTCCTTTCCTCTCTTTTCTCATTTCCTCTCCTCCCCTCCTCTCCTCTCCTCTCCCCTCTCCCTCCTCTCCTCTCTCTCCTCTCCTCTCTCCTCTCCCCTCCTCTCCCTCCTCTCCTCT
>NC_085002.1:13930493-13960493 GCF_963854185.1 Sardina pilchardus | reverse complement strand
GGGTGCTTTGAGGAGGGGGGCCGCGGCCTCCCTGGGTCGCCCACAGGTACAGGGGGCCCCCGCTGTGAGTGTGGAGAGGTAAAGCTGGCCCATTAACCCCGGACCGCAGGTTGATGGGGGCTTTGATAATCCCGTGGCCCCCTTTCGCCTTTGTACCGCCGCCTGAGCCCAGGAGGAGGCAAGAGAATGGGGGAGTGTGTGGGGGGGGGGGGGGGGGGGGGTAAGAGGAGTGATGGGGGTGGGGTGGGTTAAGGATTGGAATGGGGGGGGGGGGGTAGCCACACTGAATGAACCCCAACCGTGGAGAGGTTCATTCATCTCAGAGTGGTGGGTGTTGGAGTGCGATCACATGTGTGTGCATAGACACACACACACACACACACACACACACACACACACACACACACACACACACACACACACACACACACACACACACACACACAGGAACACAGAACACCAAACATAAATATGCACACACGTGCATGCGTGCACACACACACACACACACACACACACACACAGACACAACCTCACACAAACACATACACCCAAGAACACTATGCTACAAGCGGAAGGACACGTGTGCAAAGTGAGAGACGTGTGAACACCGGGGCATGTGATACCTTCTGCATAAATAAGAGCATTAGGATCGCTGTTGTGTTAAAGCTCACACGTTTGTGTGAGTGTCTGCCCTCGTATTCATTCCACACACACACACACACTTGCCCCCCCCCACCCACCCCCAACTCTATGCACGACTGCTTGTTCACGCATCATACTTTACCGTGTCAAAACAATGCTTGAGTCGGGAGATCCTTGCCAAGATTCTGTCATGTGTTTGACTGTGTGGTGACCCCGTCGAGCGTGTGACCTGTGTTAGCGTGTGTGTGTGTGTGTGTGTTGACTGTGTGGTGACCCTGATGAGTGTGTGACCTGTGCGAGTGTGCGTGTGTGTGTGTTTATGTGTGTTTGTCTGTGTGTGTGTGTGTGTGCGCGCGTGCTTGCGTGTGTGTGTTCATGGAGTGTGTGCCCTTGATCGCTGAGCCCTCTGTGTGTCACCACAGGCCAGATGGGATCGGAACCGTGTCGGTGGACGAGAAGGAGCGCTTTGAGGGCATCAAGGAGAGGCTGCGTGTTCTCCTGGAGAACCAGATTACCCACTTCAGGTACCTGACCAGCATGGGCCTGTGGCATAGTGTTTACTAACATGTCAAGAGTCCAGATTTGTATTTAATCACTCTGAATGATTAAAGATATAGCCCAACATGTGACTGTGGGTATTTGCTCGATAAGTGTCAAGGATTATTTTTAAATCAATATTTAATCATCATGGATGCTATATAGAAATATATTAAATATATAACTCTACAGCTGTGTCCTTTTTCTAATTGTCCTTTCTTCCCATTTCTAACATTTATCAATATATGTGTGTGTGTGTGTGTGTGTGTGTGTGTGTGTGTGTTGTTCTGTTAAGATATCTTTGCATATTATAAATAATGAAACACTTTGCTACCTCACCTTTGTCCGTGTAAACCTATTTAGCTTGACCTTTGACCTGTTTGAACTTTTTAAAGGTACTGCTTCCCATTTGGAAGACCGGAGGGAGCATTGAAGGCGACTCTGTCTCTGTTAGAGAGGGTATGACTAAGTCCATCTGTTTTTCTCCTGGGATATGTGGATTTAGGTTTCTTTGTTTACTGTAAGCTGCTCAGAAACACAGATATCATGTGTTGAACTGATATTTTCCCACTTTGTTGGACTAACACCAGCATGAATAAGATGATTCAAAAATGGAATATTTCTATATTGTTGATATTGTTTTGAATTGAAAAGGAAATTGGAAGAGGAAAACTTGCTCTACGCCCTGTTGCAAACAGTGTAAACACTACAAAAAGTATTGTATTTTAAATCTCTATTCTTTGATCATTTAATTTCATGTAGGTCCTGATGAAAGATATCGTAACCCCTGTGCCTCAGGAGGAGGTGAAAAATGTCATCCGAAAATGTCTGGAGCAGGCCGCCTTAGTGAACTATCAACGACTCTCTGAGTATGCCAAAGTAGAAGGTAAGGAGGCACACACATACACACACACACACACACACACACACACACACACACACACACACACACACACACACACACACACACACACTCACACACACAAACTCACTAACTCTTACACACAGTGTGTTGTTGTTGTGAAAGAAGCATTATTCTGCTGCTGTGAAACCAAAGTATTCTGATGGCTGTTATTCTCTGTGAACTAACATTTCTTTGTGTTTTTCCTCCAGCTTGGTTTGGAGTTTTGTTGTTCTTGTTACCGTTGTGGATGTTGATGTGAGGGGTTTAATGCGCTGTCCCTTTAACCTGTTGTGACTGTGTACTATAGTATTAGAACTCTAGATCTTGGCTTGTGTTGCTGATTGGGCTATGCCATAGGGATATGCCCTTAGGTACCAGTGCTTTACCACAGCTCCCCCTACAGACATGTCTAAGCACAACACTTTCAGCCATGACTTTGTGGGAAAATTGAATCAGTTGTTTCAGTTTCTGTGGTCAGAGTCATTGCTGGTGCCATGGATATTTATAGTGGCTGATAACTGTAGTGGTCTAATATGGTAATGGTCTAATAGTGTTATTATCAAGGTGATGAGTCACTCGACTGGATAGTCTTGTAAATATACTTGGTTTAAATATTCTAGTAGTTGTGCTCGTTATGGACTTGTTCAGTCTTCTAGAACTGTATTGTATTAGCTACCAGTTGCCGTTCTTGCCATACGTTTATTATGAGGCTGCTGGTGTTTGGTTGTGGGCTAGGAACATGAGACAGGTCGGTTAAGATGTGTAAGTAAAAATGCATTCAATTCCCCCTCCCCACACAAGTGCTCTTCAGTCTCTCGCTGCTGACCTCTGTCTGCCTCACTTTCTCCATGTTGTGGCTTCTAGGCGTGGGAATATTCGGAAGCAACGACTCTTCTTCTTTTACCTGCTCTCTTTCCATGCTCTCCCCTGTTTTCTCTTCCATTAAAGAAAAAAATATTCCCACTCACTCTAAATATAACACTCACTCTTCCTCTCTGTCTCTTTCTCTCTCTCTCTCTCTCTCTCTGTCCCTCTCTCTGTCCCATTCTCTCTGTCTTTCTCTCTGTCGATTCTTAATCTCTCTTTCTCTGTCTGTCGTTGAACTAGCTGTTGCTCTCTTTGAGAGCTCTTTGCTCTTCCTTTTCTCCTGGTTGTCTATTGGCTTTGCTGGTGCTTTGCCGACAGTGTTTGTGCTCATCTGGAAAGCCAATGCACAATGCGTGCTGGGATTGCAGTCTTGAGCAACCCAACATCTGTCAGTTGCATGTGAGCGGCTTTCTTTAATAGGCATGGGATTAACACACCACTCGAGGGTGTCGAGCCGCGTGTCAGACATTGTCAAAGCGCATCAGAATTGACCTACTTTACGCGGCGATTCCTATCGAGTTAGCGTTCGGAGGAATATGGATGAGCACGGACCTATTGCATGTGCCACCATTCATCTTTCCTCTTAACGTCTCCCTTTCCAAAATGGGCTTTAACGGCTGTTTAAACTTGTGTCTATAAAGAAACACCTCACAGTGCTGAAGATACTCGAGGTGCTGGCCTTGAATATCTTTAAGCGTCAGGAACGCGATTGTTCCTTATGATTTTTTTGGTTATCACATGTCACACAAAGGCTGAGGAAGATTCTCTGACGTGTTACCGGCCTGGCTGGGGGTCAAGCCATGCAGACTTCCTTAAACTCTCACCGGCCTCTGGTTGGCCTGCCATTCCCCATCCCAGAGATCTCGCGCTCTCCCGCCCTCAGACCCCAAAGATGCAGTTGTCCTCTCACCTTTAACCTTTCCACCTCTGACCCCAGACTCTTGCATGCCCCCCAATCCTCTTTTGTAGGGAAAAAGAGAGAAATGTATGAGCATCCTGTCTTCTGCTTGGCGTCACAAGTGATGGATTTAACCATTCGTGAGTACCTTCCTCATCCTCGCCCTCATACCGAGTTTCTGCCCCCACATTTATTTATTTTTTTTTTTCTATTTTTTTCTCACCCCCACCCCCAAATGCACAAGCCATAAAATTCCGCTCAATCCCACCATCCAATCAAAGAACGTTTGCCATACCTCCCCAGACTTTATTTTATGAACATATCTCTCTTCTTTCGATTGTTTTGGCCTTATTTCTATCTGTTGCTTCTGTCTGTGAGCCCACCATAAGACAGTTCCTGCCACCGATCTGTTTGTCCACTACAGTCATTGAACTGAGGCGTACTCTATCAACAGGAGCTACTGCATCTATGAGGACCATTGATTCTACTTATTGTGAGCTTGTTTGGTTTGGTTTCTTTCTTTCTTCCACTGTTTCTGTTGATATTCCTGTCTGCGACTTGAATGCATTTTTACTTTGCTTTTTTGTGATCCCCTCTCCTCAATCATTCAGTCACTTGTCGCTGATACATGATAGGCAGTTATCAAAAGAGGAAAAACTCTAAAGGGGGTTATGGGTAATGTAGTTTTTTTCAGACTCTAAGCCTTTTACGATGAGGAAGATGAGATTATTTGACTAGGGAATAAAACTAAATCCACTGAACACATCAAGTCTCTGTTTGCCACAACACTTGTTTTTGTCTGTTGTCGTATGTCAATAGCAGGTTTTGCTGTGTGTCCTAGTCCTACATGTATTTTATATGTTTATATTTGTCCGGTCCTCGTTCTCATGCATTTGTCATATTAGTTCAGGATGGTTGTTGTCCCGAGTGTACGTTTGCTGTGTTGAAATGTCTCGGATGTCTCCATTTGCTGATCTTCCTTTGAACTCCCTGAGGTTAACTGGAGTAACAGGAGAGCCTGAGGGCTCCGCTGCCCAGTGTCCAGCTGTCTACGCCGTAGTCTCTCTGGTCCATCACAACTACAAATGCTAAATGCTGACTCTTCTTTCTCTTTTCTGCTCCCACCCTCCCCTCTCTCTTTTAGTAGACAAAAATCAGAAGGATCACAAGGATCCAGGTGACCTCTTTTGACTGACTTTTGAACCAACTCATGTAGCCTGAGCATAGCCCCCCCCCCCAGCCCTACCCTACGAGCCTACATAACCCTCTCCCACTGACTGTGATAGCCTTGCCTGGGAGGGCCTCCAGTTCACTGGGACAGGTTATGTGCCCTAACCCCTCCCCCCCGTCCTCCTCTTCCTCCTTCTGTACCCCAGTATTTCATGTCCACACCTAGTAGTGGAGAAGCATCTACCTCATGACTTAATACTCTGTCAGGTGTTATTCCCCCCACTACTACCTCTGAATGCTATTGTTACCAAAGAGCAATTGAATGAGATATCCCTGCCTAAGGCCATTTTATCTACAAACCTGCTGGGACAAGGTTTAATCGTACAGCAGCATCTTGTATAATTAACCTGTTTTGTAAATAAAAAAAATACCTATCTAAAAAAACACTTGGACAATTGTTAAGCTTCCTTACTGTCAATAATTTGAACAGTAAATCAACTGTGAAGTATGTCTTGTAGCTCCTGCTTTCATTTATAATTAGCATTAAACTATTACATCCACAACATTAACTGCACATTAGCTCTGTGGAGGTGTAGGTCCCTGTAGACAATTACTCTACTGGGATCAAAGTGTTTATACAGAGAAAACCCTCTCTGCCTCCCGTCACTGTGGAAATGTTAGTGATCACAGCCGCACTAGTAAATGTGATTGTTATACCACATTCTGATGCCCCTGCCCCTTCTCATGATGGGGCAACATCATGGTGAGAGCATCTGCTCTATAGCTCGTCTGACAGACATCTCCCCCCCTGCCCTGCTCTGTGAAAAATGCCTTGATGTGTTTAAATCAGGCGCTTCTCCCTTCACCTTGGAGGTGATTCTCCCTCATTTCAAATGGTGATGAGTCGAATATCACACCAGTTTCAAAGAGAGAAGCACGAAGCCAAAACAAACGCAAGAAAGAGTGTGTCGACATGCTCTCTTGTCTGGGATTTTTGGATGTTTGATTTGCCCTCAAGGTATTTTGACTCCTCCGCAATAGCATCAGCCCAATGCTCTAGTGTACGCAGCACACATAATTCCCTGTATGTGGGTTAACCCTTTGATTTTTGATGAGCTACTCTGCCATGGAAGGCTACAAAAATAGTCCTTCTCTATAGAGACCTCTGACAGAAGCCCAGGGATTTGATCATGTGAGACAGACAAGAATGAAAGGGTTAACAGCGGAATCAGTGAACATTTGGGCTCCTATATGTGTGAGTATTGACTGAGAAGGAACTGTCACTTTGTCAGGTGGAGTGTTTTGTTTCAAAGCCCTATAATTTTGTCTGAATTGATGCTGATATTTGTTTTTGTTATTTTTTGGCGTCTGAATCCATACATTGCCACTTCTAGACTAAACATGTCTACACAAAAGTAAACAAGTTCTAAACAATCGTTTTACAGCATCAGGGTAAGAAACAGACACTACTCTGTCAGAGAGACAGTCCAGAGTGCACTAACCACACCCTTCCCAGTCAATGATGTGGTTGATTACTAGTCCAGTAGCCACCCTTTACCCATGTCCAGTGTGTTTCATTTGCAAATCTCATCGCCACCTCTTTGTGAACACGATCATAACAAAGTATTAACCTTGGTTTGTCCTCTGTGTGGTCATCTTATTGTATTACCTCAGGATGTGTCGAGATTCCAAGAGCACACCTCTTCAAGGGGTCTGATTTTACAGCCCATGATTACATTTCAATGTCCTTTGTTTTTCTTTTTCCCCTCCCTAAAAGACAGAGAATGTACAGTATATCACTACCATTTCCAGCACACGCATTTGAACACAACATTTCCTCTACAGTGGTTTGAGCAGGTATACACTGCAGTCACAGGGAAGTGTGTTAGACACTGAACAAGTATTTAGAGGCAGTCAAAGTGACATCATCTGTTGCCAGAGGCAGGAGGCCATGAGCACTGCACGCTCTTCACGTTATGCATGATGATTGTAACATATCCGTTGTTTCTTTTCGTTTTTTTCCTTCCCTCTCTCTCTCTCTCTCTCTCTTACTCTGTCCCTCTCTTTTTTGATTATTCGTATTCTTTCCATTTGATTTGATGCATTACTCCTCAGCATTGACCTTTTATTGACTCATTTACCGTGTCACTGCTGCTATACTGCCGCTCGTCTTCAACAAATGGTGCAGTTGTGACAGAATGACGAACTCACTCTCAGGTGAATGTTACCTGCTGAGAGTGAGCTCACGAGGCCCGATCTTCATTTAGCACAGCTGTGGAGCTAGCGCTTGCTGCTGTGCGCCTCCTTCTATTAGATACAGTCATTTGCAGACAACATGCCTCTACACAGGTGCCATTTTTGTTTATTACGGCTAATTGTGAGGGAGCTGCAACACTATTACGCACAGAAGATAGTTGATTTGATCTGATTGCTTCAGAGATACAGTACATTAAGAGTTATGTGAATGTGTACTTCACATTATAAGATCAGATACATTTTTGCATGTTATAACTCTTAACCCTAAACGTAACCCCACACTACTAATAAAAAAAAATCTGATAATCGCATGCCAAAAATCAGATTGTTTGTTTTAAAAAGCACATTGCATTAATTAAGAAGGTGCCTGTGTCTGCATACCAAAGTGGGTTCCTATGATGTTTTTAGGCACAGATCTGAATGGTACAGACAGATACATTGTTGTGTGAGGACTCTGTGGTGGCTAAGGTCTCTGTGTGTGTGTTAACCGTGTGACATCCTTATGCTCCAGAGAATGTAGGCCGGTTAGTCACTCCTGCCAAAAAGCTGGAGGACACCATTCGTCTGGCAGAGCTGGTGATAGAGGTCCTGCAACAGAACGAGGAGCACCACGCTGAGGTGAGCGTCTCTCACAAGCACACACAAGCAAAACACTACAAACACACACATAGACACAAACATACATGTACACTCTCTTACACACACACTAACACTCTAACACACACACACACACACACACACACACACACACACACACACACACACACACACACACACACACACACAGTATTGACACACACACACACACACACAGTATGCACACAGAATGCTCTTATGAATAATATTAAAACACGAGACAAAATGTTGAACTCACCCCAATGGCAAAAAAAGTATATATACTTATATAAAAGACACCTAAGCTAATGCACACAATTATGTGATTGTTCAGCTTAACAGATAAACAAGGAAAAGAACCTTTGAGTACAGTCAAGATTTCACCAAATCATTGTAAATAAAACCTCCAGAGAGAAACAAGTCCTCAGCAGCAACTGCCAAGACCTCCCCTGACATCTCTTTAAAAATGAGTTCCTCACACTTTCTCCACACTGCACACTCGCCACATGAGACACTCGCCACATGAGTGAACCAAGTGAACCTTTAATCGTTGTGTATTTCTGAACATGTCCAACAGGCCACGGGCCCAAGCTCTGGAGCTCTGTCGGTACGGTACTCTTTACGTCCCAAAACTCACGCTTGCATGCTGCCCCAAGTGACCTGGATTGAGACAGGGAACCGAGGGGTCCCCCCCCCCCTCCTCCACACACACACACACACACCACTGATCATGTCTCATATCATGGCTGTCTGTGTGATGAGACGGCTAGCATGCTCATGTTTGAGAGCATTGTGTTGTTTTTGAACACACATGCAGCCCCTTGCCTGTGAACATAACATAACATAGCTTAACTGTATGCCTGCACACTGAAAGAAATGATACTAGAATGATTATAGTTTTGTAAGATTGGGGTCTTTTCTGTTCCTCTTTGATAGAGGAAGTTTGCTTTAGAATAGTGGTTTAGGGAAACAAAGTTCTATGTCTGCTAATCCAAGTGGATGCATTTCCTACCATCTGCATATGGAAAATATAGTGTCTGGATGATGACATTTATCTCCTGTACACTTCCACATTGCTCATCATTTTAGATTTCACTACTCACAAAAAGTTAGGGATATTCAGCATGAACCTAAATTCCACTACCACCAAAGACCTTTACAGGTGAACTTAATGTGACCTTCTTTTGAATGCGCATGTCTGACAGTTCAGTGTTTCAGCACTTTCTGTACTTGATTCCAAAAGCCAGATATCCCTAACTTTTTGTGAGTAGTGTAATTGTGTTTTTGACATGCTACTACACGAATGATCAACTGTACATTTAAAAAGGCTCCAGACTTGTCCTACTGTTTTGTTGTCATCTCACATCAACTTGTACACATTAGAGTAACTGCATTGCATCATGTTGGAGATCAATAAATAGCTAAGCTAAAAGCCTAAGCTAGGTCCTAACTGCTGTCCTGTTCTCTCACTGTCTGTGGGGTTTCCGGGCTGGTGAGGACAGGGCAAAGAGGTATGTACCAGACCACACAGACGGAGCTGAGCTGCTCCTTGACTCCCTCCATACTATGCATGACCAACAAAACCCTCAATCCCCTTACTACCCTCACCACTCGGGAACCATTTACCTGTTCTACCCCCTTGACCCTTGGCTCCTTGTGACCCTTCCCTCCTGCCCCTTGTTGTCTGTGGAGAGTCGGCCAAGTGCTTGCGAGGCTCCTGGGCATCCGCGAGCAAACGGGATGACCGTCACGTGGGCCAGTGACAGAAAGAGGTGGACACCACTGGTGATGACCATGCCTCTGCCAAGCACCTTGAGCAGTGATACTGTAACGTGTGCCCCATTGTTGGCCCAGGTCAGGCCCAGTTCCCCCCTGTTTGTGTGACCCAGGCTTGACCTTCGTCATGGGAATGACCTTGACTGCCCGTGTTCAGTTCACTCCGGTCCTGTCCTGTATTCTGCCTGCCTCCCGTGTCATTGAAAGACCCCTGAGTGTGGTATCCCTCTGTGTGGTTCAAAGGGATGATGACGGGGATAGAAAAGGGGACTCTGATGTTGCCATCCACAACCGTTTCTGCAGATGTTTACATCTTACAACGCATGCTATCCCCAAAAGCATAACCTCGAGCCTGTGATCCCCCCCTTTGCATTTATGTGATTCTTAAAGAACATTCTGCGTTTGGAAAGAGCAAAGCGCTTTAAGAATAACATGAACTCATCAGCGCATCAGCCCCAACAGGACGACGGCGATCTCAACAACTCAACCGTGACAGCAAAAAAAGAAGTGACGCTTTCGTTCACTGTTTCGTTCAAGTTCAATCAGCACAGTGTTCTCTGTGATCCTGTATCTGGTGGCTGATCCTGCTGTATGATAATATCATGTGTGTTGAGTGCCCGAGAGACTTAGCAAAGGGATGTTCAGAAATGAACGCCCTGTTGCATGGAGATACAGTATGCCGAGCATTCACATTGGAGGTACCCCACTGATGATGTGAATGGTGGAACTCCCCCCCTCCTCCTCCTCCTTCTCCCCCAGTGCTGTGTTGGGCAGGGTGCAGGGCAGTGTGGGAGGAGGGGGTGGGAGGGAGGGAGACCTTTTGCATGAGGGGGCAACAGGTGAAGGGTGAGGGGGGGGGGGGGGGGTATGGAGGGCGGACTGTCACTCCACAGATGAGAGGGATCAATGTTGCTGGTGCAACCCACTGCTCGCAGGGTGGTGTGTGTGTGTGTGTGTGTGTGTGTGTGTGTGTGTGTGTGTGTGTGTGTGTGTGTGTGTGTGTGTGTGTGTGTGTGTGTGTGTGTGTGTGTGTGTGTGTGTCAGAGCAAAGCTGTGTTGTGTCAGAGTGCTCCTCCGCTCGACCAAACGGATCTGACACCTCGTCAATCAGGCTGAAAAATGTCAGAAAAAAAGAGAGCCATTTATAGATCTGTGGAGTCACATCCCGTCAGCTGGGCTTGAAAAGAAAACAGCAAGAACAAACCTGCAACCTCTGGGCTTTCCTCAGTTATCTCACTCTCATCCTCCTCTTCTCTCTCTCTCTCTCTCTCTCTCTCTCTCTGACTGTCTTCATCTCTTCATATCTGTCTGTCTGTCATTCTGTCTATACACATTCTCTGGTCTTTTCTATCCGTTCCTCTCTGTCTTGCTCCAACTCTTTCCTGCTTTCTTTTGGTTTGTTTTTTTCTTTCTTTCTTTCTTCCTCTCTTTCTTTCTTTCACTCGCTGTTTCTCTCTTTCTCCACCTCCTCCCTCCCCCTCCCTCCCTCCCTCCCCCCGCCTCCCTCCGCAGGCCTTTGCGTGGTGGTCGGACCTGATGGTGGAGCACGCCGAGACCTTCCTGTCGCTGTACGCCGTGGACATGGACGCGGCGCTGGAGGTGCAGCCCCCGGACAGCTGGGACAGCTTCCCCCTCTTCCAGCTGCTCAACGACTTCCTGCGCGTGGACTGTGAGTGCGGACCCTCTAGCACACCGCGTTCAGACCAAGAGCGACCAAACGCTGCCCAAGTCGCTTTGGACGCCGGTGAAATGCAGCTGCTTAAAAAAAAATTCTGCCGCGCAAGTCGCTCATGATACGAGAGATTTGAACGTTCGATTTCGTTTATGACATCACAACACAAGCGAAGCACGCCTGCATTCCGATTGGTTGTCAGTGTTTTGCAGCCGAAACGAGTCATAGTTGATTTGCATAAAGTTAAACTGTTTTTAACTTTTTTTGGTTGCTCTGGTCGCCCATGTTTTGACGCTGGTCACCGTGGTCGTTTTGGTCGCTGTAGTCGCTCGTCCCCATTCAAAGTCAATTACTTCCGGCGATTTTGCAGCTTTGGTCGCTCTTGGTCTGAACGCACAGTAACCCTTGCCATTCTGGCCTTCATCTTCACCGGGCCCTCCAAAAGGTCACTCTCGTGTCCACCTCGTGGACGGGACATTAATCCCACGAGTCCCATGTTGCTTTAGATAAAGAGCGTCCTTTAAATACCGGTCACTTTACTTCTCTTTTACTGTAACTGGACTCTTTGTGTCCCTCTTTATGTAGTCTCGTAATGAGGAAGCAATAGGTGAGAGTCTAAAGAGGCCTTGCAGCTGTGCTCAGCTCCTGAATGCGTTTGTTAATGTGTTCTATTATGAAGTCAGGTTTTACTCATTCATTAGCTGAGGTATGATTGTAATGGTTTGAGAGACAGAGAAACATACGGAGAGAAAAGAAGTAAGGGAAAGCAGAAAGGAAATGCACGCTAACCCTATGCCGCAGCAGACCATACCCCACACATCCACTTGATCAGAAATAGCTCCATTTAGGCACGTCCCTGCTGTGCGTGGAAGCGTGTCTGTGGAACGTATAGGGGCCATTAGACGTATATGTAGGGAGGAGACAGACGGCCTTAGGAGCCGCACACAGCGGGGTCAAACACCACACTTGGCGGCGCGTCAACGCGTTGCCGAGGGCCGCATTCCTAATGAAGTGAGGCTTTTGTCGGAGCGCCGCTGTCCGTGGTGCTGAAATGCAGGGGAGCGTGGCAGAGCCAGAGGCAGAAACACTCAGCGCTGAGCGCTCGCCTCCGTGGGCCTGGGCTGTGCCGAGCTGCGTTGCACTGGGCTAATTGTGCTCGTGGCATTCCTCGCTCAGCGTGCTGTGTGGTAGTCAGGTAACCTGCCTTTCACTGCAGTCATTCGCCAGGGCATTAAGGCCTGTCTCATTATAGGGGCAAAAGTCCGGCTTCACCTTAATTGCAGTGATTCTTCATCATTTAGCACTGCTTTATCCAATACTTATGATAGTAATTTGATCTTGCCAACTGATGCATTCCTTCAGCTGATTTTAAACTTAGAGAGTTGCCAGAATTAAGTAAAGTGAAGTAAAGACACTTTATTTTAAACAACAGGAGTTGACCCAAAGTACTTCACAGGTAAGGCAGAGAGGTTGTTAATTGTACACGTATAGGTAAAAGAATTATAATAGGGGGAGAAAAAAGCATTTACATGTAATTACACTTATTCTGCCTAATGCAGGTGCAGTGTAAGGTACTTACCACTCCAGCGTGACTTATTTCACCTTGCACAAAGCAGACGTTGGTGGCTCGGTGGTAATTGGGTGTCACACAGCTGTCTCGGAAAACTCGACACAGAGGGGTGCAGCTGTGTGCCTCTCGGGCACGAGGCAGCACCAGTCCCACTGGGAAGGGCAGAACTCCTCGTTACCACGGTGCCCAAACCCACACAAGCACCCACTGAATGACCAGTAGTAGCCGCCACTCTTCACAGCAGCTCTCTGGTCCTCATTATGATCTGCGTCCCCTGAAGAGCTTTGACAGAGCGTGTGACCATTGTTTTATGACTTTCAGATTATTATTTTTAATGATTGGTCACACACACAACCTCTCTCTCTCTCTGTGTCTCTCTCACACACAGACTGACACACGCACACACACACACACACACACACACACACACACACACACACAGATACACATGCACACAACACACCCTCGCGCACGCCATTTCACACTCACACATATACAGTATGCACTGTGAACCTCTCACAGCATTGCAGGGCATTTTTACACAGAAGGTCACTCTGTTTGTGCCCCCCCCACACGCACACACACCCCCACCCCCCATCACGGTGCACTTGTGTGGCAGGAAATAGCCTTAGCACCAGACAGGCGCCAAACCCCGGCCAGCACTTCATGCACTTAATGAGGTCTAAATGCCGCTGGGGTGGGGGAGGGGGGGCCGTGACGTGCCTACGAGTGCTGTAGCCCCTGCGTCCACGCCTGCGGACGAGCACACCCAAATGTACAGCAGCCGCTCAAGTGGCTAATTGGAGCGAAGCGGTGGAGGAGGTGGTGGTGTGTGTGTGTGTGTGTGTGGAGGGGGGGCAAACAAACACGACGGCACCCACGGTGTATCGGTGACCTTGAGTTGCACACATGCACAGATGGAGGCGAGAGGAGAGAGGGAAAAAATGGAAAAACACCACCACCACCACCACCACCATCACCATGATCACCATCGCCGCCACTCCGCCACACCGCAAGGGAGATGAGAGGAAGTCACACTCGACTCACTCAGTGATGTTGCCAAGCGTCTGATTAAAGAGCAGACTTCATAGGTCCGCTAGTGTTGGAGAGAGATGGAGAGAGAGAGAGAGAGAGAGAGAGAGAGAGAGGGAGAGAGTCTGTCAAACATGCAAGATAATTAAACAAAAGACAAACACTCTCCTCAAGTATTCCAGTGTAGTTCCCGTGATGATCTGAGAAGACACATTAAAAGGCTAATTGACTGTTAAAAGACAAAGAGTAAAAGATAATGAGACATCTCTCAATTCTTTGATGTGTAGACATTATTTCTGATTTGCTGTTGTTGTTGTTGTTGTTGTCACAGATAACCTTTGCAATGGAAAGTTCCACAAGCACCTGCAGGACCTGTATGCCCCCTTGGTGGTGCGCTACGTGGACCTGATGGAGTCCTCCATCGCCCAGTCCATCCACAGGGGCTTTGAGAGGGAGTCATGGGAGCCAGTCAAGTAAGGACCCCTCGTCTGCTCTTTGCTCTCCAGTGGGTTGTGTATATGGGGGGCGGGGATGCAGAGTTGACATATTCAACATAGGTTTGTGGATGACATATTAAACTGAGGCCTTCAGCATGGGGTTGCCTCCTCATTATCACTATATAGCTAACATGCTGTTGGAACAAAAAAAGAGAGAATTTTTTTCTGTGAATATGAATGATCTCTAACGCACCCTCAGGAGGTAATGTATTATGTGTGGTATCACGGAATAATGTGATAGCGTGTATTGTATTCGTGTCATGTCCGTTGATGTTTGCAGACTCTTGTTTACATTTTTATTCTCTATTCATTAGTTGCTGATGAGTAAAATTGTTCATATTGTTTTTTGCTTTTGTGATGGTTCTAAATAGAGGTAAGTTAGATATGTTTAGTGAAATGTTTACCTAGTATTTAAGACTCATCTAAATCATGGGTGTTTCACACCCACCCAGACAAATTTCCATCAGTCGCCCATGGATTCCAGACAAATGCCTTGCCGTACTGTTGGTCACCTTTATTTCATTCTTTCTTTTTTTCTCAAAATACAAGCACCAACTATCTGCCATTTTTTCGTTTTAAGAATGGACATAAATCACTTTTGCTTCTCCATAAAGACAGTTTCTTCTCTTCTTACAACGTGCACTGTTTCATTGGCATCACCATGGTTACATCTTTCTTTTTTCTTTTCCTTCCTTGTTTTTTCTTTTTTTTGTCTATTTCCTGTTTCTCCTCCAGGAGTCTAACCAGTAATCTGCCCAATGTCAACCTTCCCAAAGTACCAAACCTAACAGTGCCAGTTAACCTGCCTAGCTTTTCCACTTCGACATGGATGACAGCCCTATCAGACACAGAGTGTGTATTGAGTGTGTGTGTTAGGTCCTAGTGGACGCATGAGTGACCTTGGCATGAATGTGTCCTCCAATTTACAGGGGAGTCAGGTCAAAGTTCAAACCAGGTCACATTTATTTATACTGCACGTTTAAAACACAACCGCAGGAGTTGCACACTAGTGCTTCCCAGTTGATGTGAATCAATTGACGATAACTATACACATCAATTAAATATTAAAAAGACAAAAATAACTGAAGTAGCTTAAACATGCAGGACAAACAAAAGCAATAAAAGTGCTTTATAAAATGTTATCACAAAAAATACAAAGGTAAATAATGCATGACACATAAATAGCAATGTCTATAGTTGTATACTGTATGTTTAAAGTGGTGAGAATTAGAAACAATGTAAAGAGTTGGACAATGATGTAGAACCAAATGTGCCAAGAGAACAACACACTGGGAAACACACACACACACACACACACACACACACACACTCAAGGTAGGCACATTAAACTAGTATCCCATGATTTGGTTGCAGATCTGTGTCTCAGAAAGGATTTAGCGATGGAGCCTCATTTTCAAGCAACTTGTGTTTTGAGTAAACAAAGTTCTGTTCTCTCAACTAAAAGATGAAATGTGTGCTGGTTGCCCTTTTCCACCTAACACATCTCCATCTCCATCTTCTCCCACGATCTCACAGTCATGCCAAGGCCACAGTATGAGAATAGAGATACATGTATATGATGCATAACTGGGAAATAGATGACCCTTCGTGGCCCTTCTCCTCTCCTCTTCCTCTCTATGCATGTGGTCAGTCTGTCAGCTGGAGAGATTCAAAGGCACAACCAAAAAGGGTAACCCCCTCAGGGATTCTGCCTTTCTTTTCCCTCCTGAAAAAGTTAAGGCGTAGTTACCTGTTCCCTTCTATATTGAGAATTCATGTAATTTCTTTTAGCACAATGCCTTCCATTTGTAGATGTTGAATGGTCATCTAGGGTTGTGTCTTTGTATCTATCCACGGTCTCCTCTGGTCTCCTCCTGTGTGCATAGTATAGAGGGCAGACATGTGACTTGACCTCTACTCTGGACTTTGGAATGGTGTAAGCTCCGCTGGTAGAAGCAGGAAGAGTCCAAGTCGGGCTTGTGTGTGTGGGTGCGTGTGTGTGTTGAAGAATGTGCAGTAGAGTGAGATACAGTTTCAGAGCAGTTTGCATCCAGTATCAGTACCATACCCTAACCTTCCTACCAACCCCCCCCCCCCCCCCACCCCCAGACTTTCCCAAACAACCCTGGACAACAGTCTGATTCCCCTGGAGGATGTCTGTGCCTGCAGCCCTGTGCATGGTCTGGGGAAGCCTGTTTTCTATAACCCCTGGTCTGAGTTGAAATCACATGTGTTTCAACTAACATCAGCAGAACACAGCACACGTTTAAGACCTTGTGTCCCTCACAATAAAGCTTTGTGAAGGGAGGAGCAGTGTTTGACCACCCTTTTTCTGAGCACTTGCCTTTTAGTGAACTGTTGAACATTTTCAAATCTCAGACTGACATCTGCCTCTCCAAACCTGGAGTAAACAGGTGACTCACAGCTGGATTTCTCCAACTCCAAAAAAAAAAAACAGAAAACTGTTTTTACTATACTGTAGCTGCTGCAGCCAACAGCTACAACTGCCAGGCAGCTACTGTACTCTATGGGCATGAACATGGGGGCTCATGAACATGCTTTAGCTGTTGTCTGCAGCAACTTCAGCTAGGTAGAATTGGGGGGGGGGGGGGGGGGGTGTACCAACAGTACTCGGTGACCTTGAGAAATATAGATCTATATGAAAAAAATAGTTTCACACAATTTCCCTTTAAGGTGGACCATCTCCAGCTGTGAGCTCCAGTGAGAGGCCCCTAGAGCCAGCCTTGATCCCCCTCCCATGGCCTCTCTTTGCCCCTCAGACCCCAGAAGCACCCCTGCCTCCAGTGTGCATGACATCCTTGATCCTTGCCCTCCCCTCTTTATCCCCTTGTCTGGATAACCAGCCATTCGTTGGCTATGGTTATTGACTTGTGAAGGACATCTGAATATGTCCGTTTATTTTTACCACTGCAAAAAAAAGAGAAAATAATAAAAAAGAAAATGAAAATAAAAAGCTTCAAACTTTAAACTTCATCTCTCCATATTGGAAACTATACATCATGAGTAATCAACTTAAAATCAGACACATGAAATAATCAACAAATGGTAAAAATGAAACCCCTCTTGAATATTTATGGCGATGACCTTGGTTTGTGAGCCCTATAACATTTCTTCTCCTTGACCTCTTCCCTCTAACACCCCTCCGGGTCTCTTGTACACACCAATAGCAGTCCTTGCCCCCATAACAGCCTCTCTCTGCCCCACCTCGGTAGCAATGGTTCGGGGACGTCGGAGGACCTCTTCTGGAAGCTGGACGCCCTGCAGACCTTCATACGGGACCTGCACTGGCCAGAGGAGGAGTTCGGCAAGCACCTGGAGACCCGGCTCAAGCTGATGTCCAGCGACATGATCGAGTCGTGCGTCAAACGGTGAGAGAGACGACGAGGATCGTAGATCGAGTTGGAGGTGGGGGAAATCTGGCTCCAGACAGTGAAAGTCCGACCACGTGTCCATCCACTGGGCAAGCGGATTGTACGTAGCGCGACTCTTCAGCCAGGCAGATCAGCTGTTTAGTGAATTCACCTCTGGTAAAAGGCACAGGTGGGATCAGGGGCAAGACTTTTCTCTTGGGAAGCCTGCATGCGGGCAGGCATGTGCTAGCAGGGCGATGAATCCAAAAGGCCAGCGATCATTTGTGCTACAGACTGTCTTTAAAATGCTGTGTGGAAACAAAACAGGCTTTGTTAGCCGCAACAGTTGGCAAGCTTTGTCCCAAAACACAAATCAATGCACAAATAGACACGTCCACACACACACACACACACACACACACATACACACACATTCACACACACACACACACACACACACACACACACACACACACACACACACACACACACACACACACACACACACACACACACACACACACAGACTCTCACACACACACGCACATGTCTATACATACACAGACAGCACAAAAGCAGATTGGTGCGCACAGTGACTCACTTTGCCTTGGCGCGCTTGTGTGCAGAACGCGGGCCGCCTTCGAGGCGAAGCTCCAGAGGAGCAGCCGGACAACAGATTTCCGCGTGCCGCAGTCAATATGCACCATGTTCAACGTGATGGTGGACGCCAGGGCCCAGTCGGCCAAGCTGTGTGCCATGGAGCTGGGCCAGGAGGTACGTGAAGAGCATCCAGCCGTCCCTCTCTCTCCTCTCCCTCTCCTCTCTCTCTCTCTCTCTCTCTCTCTCTCTCTCTCTCTCTCTCCTCTCCCCGCTCTCCTCTCTCTCTCTCTCAGCCTCCCAGGCTCAGGCCAGCTCCACCACCACCACCCACCACCACCCACATTACCCACACCACCCAACCCATCACTCTGCCTCTCCACTCAGCCCCATCCCCATCTCAGTATTTCCCCCTGCACACACACACACACACACACACACACACACACACACACACACACACACACACACACACACACATGCACACACTGTGCTCTGTGGATCCCTGGTACCCTGGATGAGTACCAATCAGAAATGGGGAAAATCTCATTTTAGCCTTTAGTGTTTTTATGATTTTTTTTTTTTTAAGATTTATATACAATTTGTAATGCATTGGCATATTGCAGAATATTCAAGTGAATACAAACACACAGGTTTAAATTCTATACAGTACATTTAGGATATGAATTAAAAAAAAAATGGTATGTATATTTGTACAGTATGCATATTAAAAACCTCAGAGATACACATTTAGTTTTTATTGTTTTGTCTTCATTTGACATTTTTACATTTTAAATTTGATACAATGTTTCATATTGTTTGCTTTAATGTTAAATTGTTATATTATTTCTGTTTGTTTGACAACATTTTGCCTGATTGTCCATGTGCTTTCACTGCTGTTTGCTGTTCACGTTTTTCACTGGCTGTTCACATTTTTTACTGGCTGTTCACGTCTCCTCGTTTGTCTGCTCTTCCGTTTCCTTTCTTTTTTTCTCAATCTTGTCAAAGTTTGTTAGAGACTGGGTAAGTGTAGCTCACTATTCAATTGAATTCTCACCCCAAGGTCCCCGATGTACAATTAGCAATTGTCACAGTTTCCCCCGCTCCTGTTACTCTTAAATTGTTTTGATTCCATTACCATATGTGATACATAACTCTGACTATTCGTGGCTAGGAAGTGAGAGCTCTCGTATCCGTTGGATCTAGAGCCAGGTAATAATTATCTGACAAAGTTAATTGCCCTGAAACCACTCCACTAGTGAATTAAAAAAGACAAAGGAGTAGTCACACATGCACACACACACACGCGCGCGCACACACACACACACACACACACACACACACACACACACACACACACACACACACTTCATGTTAGAATAATAAATAAAAAAACACAGAGCACAAGAGCCTGGAATGAAGCCTCTGGGGATTTTTTGGCGTAGGCGTCTGACGTGCTTTCCCCCTCTTTTCAGCGGCAGTACCACTCTCAAATCGACAATCTCATTGAGGAGACGGTGAAGGAGATGATCACCCTGCTGGTTGCAAAGGTACCCTTTCATTTTCCCCTCAGGGCTGCTCGTGTGTGCCGCTGGGCCTCTGTGTTTGCACACACACACATGCACACGCACGCACGCACACACACACACACACACACACACACACACACACGCACACACACAGACAGAACACACACACACACACACACACAGACACACAGACACACACACACACACACACACACAAAGCACTGGAGAGAAGATAAGGGTCACACGCAACCAGACATTTTGGCTCTGCTCTCCTCTGCTCTCCTCTCTTCTCTTCTCATGCAGTGCTGCCGTGAGTTGTGACAGTTCCATGAAATACTTAACCAGCCATTTTGGCTCGGCTCTCCAATCTTCTCTTGTCTTCTCTTTTCTGCTTTTCTCTTCTCTTGTTTTCTCTTCTCTAATCTTCTCTTCTCCTCTCAATCCGCCCTGCAGTTTGTGGTCATTCTCGAGAGTGTCCTGGCCAAGTTGTCCCGCTACGACGAGGGAACGCTCTTCTCTTCCTTCCTGTCTTTCACAGTAAGAGTCTCTTCAAAATCCATCAGATTCTATCACTTTCATCATCAGACTTTCCTTATCATTGGCCAGTGTAGACACTTCTTTTGTTGTAGTCATCTTTATAGTTATTGTTCCTGGTGTAAACGACCTTTTTCTCTATCAGTTCCAGCATTTTTTTTTATTTTTTTTTTTTTGGATTTGTAATTTTTTAAATTTGGAACATTAGGGGGGGAACTTTTTTGTTGCCTTTCTATTGTTCTTTCTCTTTGCACACACAAAGAAAAGTGCAGGTTTACACACTGTGCACCTCAGCAGAACTGTGTGCTTTTGGCTTGTGATTCTCTCACCCTGCACGTGCCTCACACAGTGTCTGTGCACCGCAGTCTCTTGTCTGCACCAAACACACACACACACACTGCCACACTTCACCCAGAGGAGCAGAGAGCTGCACCGGAGATGTGTTTTTAATGTCAGTTCAGCCGCCGCTGACATTGGGTGGCGTTGCTCTCACACGAGTCACTCACCAGGAGGCTTTGACACGACGACTCCGCCTTTGCCTTTTTTAGTCATATTAGGTGGCTTAGGTGACAATGTTCAAAAACAACCTTGGAAAAAAAAAAAAAAAAAAAACACCTCACCTTTTTTCTAATTTCTCTCCAACTTAAAGGTGAAAGCAGCCTCAAAATATGTGGATGTGCCTGTAAGTGACAACATACTTATTATTCATGTTTATTCCTCCCCCTGTGTACACTGGTGTGTGTGTCTTGTGTCTCTTTGTGAGCTTTTTAAATGTGTCTTTTTGTGTTAAGTCTTTTTTTTTTGTTCTAATTCAGTAGTTGGCTCAGTGTCAAGTCAAACTTTCTAAAGCACATGTCATCCGTAAAAGCAGCACACTGTGCTTTGCATAGTATGTTAAGACATTCCCAGGACAAGCAGAAGTGGAAGTGCACAACAGCAAACGCACAAATACACAAGCAGGCGTCTCGTAATTCAGTTTCTGTAGGCCACTCAGCCTTTAATAAAGGCTGCTTAGCTGTGGCATCCCTGTGATATGCCATGCAAATACAGTCTGTGACAGGTGGCACTTCACACTCCGCAAGCACTCGCGACAGGCTAGTTTTTGAAAGGGAAGAGAAGTCTGTGCAGATGGCGTTTTTCGCCGCGCGCTCTGTCTTTACCCACAAATGGCCATTCATATGGATATGTTCAGAAATGGCCCTACAACAAGACATGTGGAGGCGCACTGTGATGCTTGGTGTTGGGCAACAGAAAAAAGAGAGCCTGCCGCTAGCCCCGGGTATGCTAACGCTACGCTCGCAAGCTCCGCACGCTACGCTAAGTGGCTCCTCCGGAGTCACTTCAGAGAGTCTCATTTAACTGCCAACACTTTGGCCTGATGAATGAGTCACATGTGTACATGCGTCTCCCGGTGATTGTCAGCCAAGTCCACATGCTTCGTGCCCCGCTTTATTTTTTTATCATGGCTCAGAGGCCCGAAGAAGTATGCATTGTGTCTGGGGTAATTATTTGGAGAAACGCACAAAATAAAATTACGTCGCAGGAACTTGCTAATTTGCACCCTTTCGAAAACGCCCCTGGAGACTTCTGGAGCAAGTTCAATTTGCAGCGACTGACAATTACCAAATCTGATGACCTGACCTCCTATGTTGAGTGATGGATCGCCTTTTAAAAAAATGTTAGACAAGCTTTTCATTTTGCCACGGCATCATCTTGTGTGAATATCTGTCGGTGTCAGATGTCGCTGTCTTCCCGTGTATTTCCGCTGCGCTCGCTAATTTAGTTTTTGACTGCTCTGTTCACTTCACTAGTGCTGGTTCTTTGACACGTGGTGTTTTGCCAATACAGAGACTTTGGAGAGCCCTCTCTGAAATGGACATCTGCAAGGTCTTGAGTGTATGCGTCTGCAAATGAAACACCTCTAGAGAATGAGCTGCACGGCTAATAAAGCAACCCCACCCCCCCACCCTCCCCACAACACACCCCAAACAACACAACAGTGTGTACCCAATAGCACCCTGCCGCTCACCAGTTGTGACAGTTCCATAAAACAATGTCATAATTTGATAATTGACTTCTGCCTGCAACAGACAATGTGAACACAGATTGTACCTCGCTGTGTCACAACAGGTGATGAATTTAGAGCGGGGGGGGGGGGGGGGGGGGGGGATCAGATGACAGAGCGACTGGTACACTTCCATGCTAACAATTTTAATGAAGCCTGAGGGTGTAGTTAATCACCAAGTCCCGATCAATTATGCATGCATTTAGAATTAGCATTTGACACAGTACGTAGGAATGCATAAGAACGTGTTGTCTTGTGGTTTACCATTGTTGTAAACGGTCTTATATCCTTCTGGTACAATATAGTAATTTTCAAAAATATATGTGAACAAACACCTTGTTAACATTGCCAAGCCACACAATACATAGCCTATGTGAATATCTAAATACAAGGGCTTAAGGTTCATGTTTTATATGTTTACTGTGAAAAGAGATAGAGAGAGAGAGAGAGAGAGAGAGAGAGAGAGATCTGCAGTACTGCTCTGCTCCCATTCTCCGTTCCGAGCCACATTTGAAAACTGTTCCTTTCTCTGTCCCCCTGCCCTTTTTTTTTCTGTGTCTGACCGTTCCTCCCTCTCACCTGGCGCGTCTGCGTGCATGTCTGCTCTGTCTTGTCTTGCAGAAGCCGGGGATGGACGTGGCCGACAGCTACGTCACCTTCGTCCGGCACTCCCAGGACATGCTGCGGGATAAGGTCAATGAGGAGATGTATATAGAAAGGTTATTTGACGTAAGTAAACGAATGAATGCCAGCTCCTCCTCCCCAAAACCAGTCGAGGAGACCCTCTTAAAATGTGACATAACAACCTGATGAGAGGGATAAGTCACATTTTGAGGCTTCTGCACGAGCTGCAGCTGTGTCTTCTTTTCTGACTAAAATTCTCTCTGATTCTCTCTCTCTCTCTCTCTCTCTCTCTCTCTCTCTCTGTCTCTCTTTGACTATTACTCTCTGGCGATCTGTCTCTTTACTCCCCCTCTTTACTTGTTACTTGCTAAGCTCCTTTGTTCCGACTCTAGTGTACAAAAGCGTGCAGTGGTTTGTGTCTTGAGTAGCTGGCACCTTTGTCTCCCACTGGTCTCCTTTGTGGGCAATATGTGCGGAGACCTGGAGGGGGATTATCTTGAGCGGTGTTCTCGCACACAAAGGGTCAATTCACAGGGCTTAGGCAGTGGACTCAATCATCTCACAAAAGTAAGCAACGCTCTAGTTTACAGAAGGAGTCAAGGTACACAGTCACACACACACACACACACACACACACATACACACACACACACACATATATATATATACACTCACACACATGACAGAGTACCAGGAGATGGACAACACAAATACCATTACCTGTCATAGTTTTGATTTGATTATGTAATTCTGCAAATTTCATGTTTTATGTAGTACGGGGCATGTAAGGGAATCAGAAGAGACATTCTGACTAAGACCTCATTTAACCGGGAACTGCCCCATTTCTTAAGTAAATCTTCTGCTTAGCGGATATAAATCGAGGGGTACTCTTCAGACCTGAGGCTTATTGTCATGCAAACTTAAAGCAAAAGAATGAGGAAGGGAGGGAGAGGGAGGGAGAGGGGGAAGAGATAGAGAGAGAGAGGGAGAGGAAGAGGGAGAGAGAGAACACTGTCTTAAGTGATGGCCAGAGTCATCAGGGTTATAATCCTTTGTGATGCATGTCAAGCCAACTGTTTTCTATGTTTTGAGCGAGGTCTGTGCGCTTTGCATTTTTGACATGCCGCCAGCGGTGTGTCGTGGCTGTGCCGGCGATGAAGTCTCTATTTTGTGTCTTGACTGTGGCTTCCTTTCCGACCCGCTGTGTTCATGCTGCCTCAACGTGTCTCAATCGGTATTGTGGTTTTTTTTTCGGGAAAAGGGGCGAGAGCTTCTTTCTCTCTCCTCCGACTCCTCTGTCGCTCTCTACTTGTCGTCTTTGGAATGTCTGGCAAAAAGAGATCTTTAGCTACTTGTTTGTCACCCCCCCCCCCCTCCCCTCGCCCCACTTGCTTTGTTCATTCTGAACAAGTTTCATGCTTCATCTTCAGCTTTTTGTTGTTTGGTTTTGTTTTTGTGCATCTGCCTTTGTTTACTCAAACAACAAGCATCATTTTATCCCACCCTTCAGTTATTTATCTCCGCCTGTCCCTCCCTCTCTCTCTCTCTCTCTCCCTCTTTCTCTCCCTCTCTCTCTCTCTCTCTGTTTCTTCTCTCACATGGTCCGCCTTCACTCTCGCCTGGATTAAAGTGGAACTTATCTCTCCTGTTGAGTTGTTTTATCACATTATGTCAAGTGGCATGATTCCGAGTCAAATAATCTTCCTGTGTACATCTACAAGCATGACCCTCCTCCTCAGAGATTTGCCTCATGCGTGCTCACTCAGGCATCCTGCTCCCTCCTACCCATACACACACACACACACACACACACACGCACACAGCTCTTTCACAATGTTACCTTGAAGCCCCCATCTTCCCTACCATCGTTCCCACCACTCTTTTCCCCCGACACACACACACACACACACACACACACACAAACACACACACGTATTCACAGCACACCCTTAACTAAGTCAAGGGGACAGGCGAGCTAACTGTCAGAGGCACAGAAGTAAATCCTTCAAAACAACCCCTTCAAGAGAGAGAGAGAGAAAAAAAATCTGTTTAAATTATATCCAATCTGGCCTTGTCACTGGCGAGATCTCATCAGTACGCATTTATTTTTATTATTTTAATATGTATTATTTTTTTCGTTTTCTTGTGATTATTTTATTTGAAAGGATTACTCCATCCTCCACTGCCAATCATACCATGTGCTGTTGTTTTTAAGCCAGACACACAGGTCTGCATTGATGGATCTTAAAAAACACATGGCAAAGACGGAAATATCAGGTCAAAACAAACAACATGCCCCCACACTTATTATCAGACAACTAGCCAGGCCATAGCCTGATGGTTGATTTAGGTATGATTTAGGTATGTAAGTGTCAAATATATAAAACAACAAATGTCCTATCAGAGAAATTCTCCAATTCCATTCTCGTATATTATGGAGAAAAGATGTTGTTTGTACAGTGTAAAAACACTGTTAAAAACCTGTTCAAGGGTATGGAGAGAAGTGTCATTGGACTGGAGTGTTCCCTTTTTGCAGGGATCCTGTGTCATGGTGGCAAGCAAACAGTTCATCCATAGGACGTCATTTGGAGAGAGGTGCCTCACGCTAAACAAATGTCTTCATGTCTCACCAGCATGCTTATTTTGGTCACACTTTATTTGTCATTAATGGCCGCTGACTCAGACGAGTTGAAAAAAAAAAAAAAAACGAAAGAAAAAAAAACGTGTCCCTTGAGAACAGCCTGATTTGAGGACATTTGTGCTGCATGTGTGAACACGAGTTGGTTTTCTCAATTGGTGCATCTTCATTTCTCCCCGTCCAGACTCACGTTTTCCATTCATGTCTCTGAAGGGCGTTCAGGCTGAACAAAGGCACCGGCCGGCGGGATTTTAGGATGTGGGATATGGCCCTTTGACTTTCCTCTCTCCCCCAAGTGTGGGGTGCTAATCTGCTGTCTGCTGAATGGCTCTCGGGCTCGGCTATAATTGTGTGTCTGTTTGGGGCCGGTCGAGGTTTTGAAGTACGCACGGTTTGCGTCCATTGGGGTTAATTGGGTTCAAAACATGGATTTCTCACAGCCAAGAGATGGCATATTAAAGCACAATAAGAAGATTATATTCATGTGGCTCACACTCATTTTAAATATGTCTGTGGTCTGCTCTCATGAATTCATTTCATAATGCTGAACTCGGCCATATGGAGTCGAAAAAACAATGCCACTGCCATGTGAATGATACCACAATAGACCGGCAATAGCATTACCACGCTGAATCAAGAATCTCTTGAAGCAGTCTCATTTTAGAAATGGAAAACAAACAATGTCCCTACTGCTGTGGTCTAAAGAAATAAAGTGTGGCAGTTTGAGTACATGCAAAAATATCTTTCTCTTTGTAAGTGATATTTTTGCATTTTGTTGATTATATAACCTCTGAACTACAGGGTGTTTTTATCATATCATATTATAATTATAACCTAAGAGGTACCCACAGTAGACGTGCCTGTGACTGTGTGTGGCTGTTCTCATACTGAACCATGCGCATCAGCAGTAGTTGTACTGATTCCGGCAGCTTTCCTGGACACAGATGGCTGTTGGGGCCGTGGCTTTTGCAGAGGACCCGTTTTGGAGAGCGACGCAAGCCGCCTAAGAGGCACCAAATCGTGTGGTGGCACAGATGAAACTCAGACAGCTGAGTGAGTTAAGTTCGGGCAGGCAGTGAGAGTAAAAGGGTGGTGGTGGGGCTGGGGGGGGGGGGTTATGTAGCAGAGGGTGGGGGGCAGGGTTTGGTTTAAGGGTTGGGAGGGTGGGGGGTGGTTGAGGGGAGGGAAAAATTAATTTCTCCATGTTGCCTTCCTCCTGCTAGTCCTTGAAAGAACAGCTGAGGGGATACGGATTAAAACAGCTGTGCTTAACGTGCTGGCTCGGGCTCATCTGCTTAATTCGGACCCTGGCGCAGAGATCATTGATTAAAAAAAGCCATCTCTTTATCTCCGAGCCGACCGCGGGGGCACCACTGATACACTGTCCGCGCCGCGGTCCAGCCGTCTGCGCAGGGCGCTGTGCCAGCCGCGGACCCCAGTCGGCCACAGATACGCGGATTACACGGGTCAATTATACACTTAATCTGCCTCGCGGGGGGATTAGAGTCCCCTCCTCATTGATTGATTCGGAGCCGTTTCCGTTGACCTTGGCAGTTATCAGATCGGGGCGAGATTGCACTTTATGACGACGTTAAAACTCTTTAATCAGCAAGTACAGCAAACTGGTTCACAGCTCACGAAGGAGGGGTGTGTGTGTGTGTGGTGAGAGGGAGGGGGCTTAGGAGGATGGGGGAGTGGCGGGCGGTGGACTTGGGATTGCTGTTGCTGCTACTACTGCTGCTGCTGCTGCTGCTACTGCTGCCACTGTCGTAGCGGCTTGCGACTGCTTATTCCAATGACCTGTAATACCACTTCACTGTCTGGGACACTTCACCACTTTACAGGCTCAGTGCATGAACCGCTGACCCAAGTGAACAGTTTAATCAACTTTAAGGCGGCAACGCAAAGTTAACACTCTCTGAGCCAGTGACCCGGAGATCAGTAGTGAGCAGCCTGGACATCACGGCATGCTCTTTCCTGTGCCCGCAAACCTGGCCACTGCTCACACGCTCACTGACGGCAAGCGTCCGTCAACTGTGCATTTCCTGAGCGTTCTCTTCTTTTTCAGCATGGCATCATGGTGGCATTTTATGGGTTTACCCAAAGAAAAACAATGAAAGGACAACACTTACATAAGATTGATGTCAGTGCAGTTGTTAAAAAAATGTTTGTGGTGCACATTTTTGAAAATAATTGGAAAGGTCCTGCTGATCTGGAATACTTGTAGCGTTGTATAAACATTAGTGGCTGGTAGAGACTAGAGAAAGACAATATAGAAGCACTCTCTCTCTCTCGCTCACTCTCTATCAATCTTTTTTTTTTCTCTCTGTGAGCCTGACTGTTCATTTCAAATCAAAAAAGCTCCTAACCTGGCTGCAAGTAGCTTGCCTTTGAGGGACATGAAGGACAAATCTTTTCGGATTGCTTTGCCCCTCTGGTTTAGCTCCTATTTATTTGTCCTGTGCCTTACCCTCGCCAACGACTTTTTTCAAAGGACAGTCTCTCAAAAGAGAAGCCCGACACTCTTGATGCCTGCACAAATTCAGTGCTAAAAATACAAAAGGCAAAACGGTCTACCCATTTAAATATTAGAAGTACTGCAATTTATCTCATTAGAAATTGATTGTAAGAATGGATTTTGAGGATTTTTTTTCAAACTGGAATTATTTTTGAGAGGCATAAAATTAAAATAAATCACATATTTAAATAAATTCCTGACATTCTTGACACCTCCAATAATGATGTCCCTTGGCGTATAAAAACCTTGAAAAATAGTATTTTTCGCTATTTCCTAGCACACGGCATATAAAAAAAACAACAACAGTGAAATGTGTTGTTTTTTTTACATCATCATCTGCATAAATCCAACACGGAGACTCGATGTCCTCTTATTGTTTTTCATGCCGCTTCCAAATCTCTTTAGTTTGAAATAAACCAATTGAGAGAAAAAGAGGCTTTGGATGAGTAATCGAAAAGCTAGTGGGTCAGACTAAAAAAAAGACAGGTAGATGCACACTGTTGCTGTTCAAAACACGTTAAAGGGGTTTCGCTTCCTTCCTGATGAAGCCTTGGCACTTGTAAGCAGCTTAGTTTCTCCATAATTACTGGCTGAGAGGATTTTTTTTTTCTTCCCCTTTTCTCTTTTTTTTGTTCACTCTTCTCTCTCATTTGGCCCCGGCCGGCCGAGAGACGTGAAAGACCCTGCGGCAGGTCCTTCACTGCAGAGGTTAATAGCGATGGCAGACCTAGTATAAAGGGGGCCATTTTACCAGACAACATATGTATATTCAGAGGATATTGAATCTGAATAAATATTACCCTTTTGTTGGACGTTTGTAACCTTGTTTTTTTGTGGGTGATGTAACCCCACATTTTTTCTCTTCTTTTCCCCACCTCATCCCTCCCTCCCTCTCTCCTCCCTCTCCCTCTGTCTCCCTCTGTCTCTGGCTGTGTAATGTAAAGGGCGGTATGGTGGCATTTGGTTGATTAACTTGTCGGACAAAAGTGACAGCTGCTTGCTAGTGCATGGGGATGAGTGGCCCAGTGCGGCTCTGCCTTTGTACATCTGTCAGTGCAGAGGCTGAAGGGAGCGGGTGAAAAGAGACAAATTGGTCCCAAAAGACAGACCATTCACCTTCCCCGCCCCCCTCCTCCTTCCGCGCCCCCCCTCCCTCCTTCCCTCCTTCCCTCTCTCCCTCTCTCCCTCCCCATCTCCTCCCTCCCTCTCCTCCCTCCCCATTCAGGTGCTCTGCGGGGCTCTCAAGTGCTTGCTGGCTGATTCCATTTCGCCCCGTCTATAGAGCCCGCGGACCCACAAGTGTTTTACTCCTCTTTCTGTGCGCCTCAGTCCGACTCTAAGCGTTCCTTTGTGAGCAGAAAGGCTCACTTTGCCCGGGCCCTAACACATTTTTTTCCCTCCTCCCTCTCTCTCACTCTCTCTCTCTCTCTTGCTCTCTCTCTTGCTTTTTTCCCTCTGGTGTTATTGTGTGTTTACTCAATGACACGGCACAGACTATAATTCCCGCCGTTTAGTTCATTACAACAAGTTCTTTCACTCCGCTTTTTTCCGATGCTTTTTTCTTTCTCTCTCTGCACTCGTGTTTGGGAGTGAAAGCGTCTCTGTTTGGACACTGCCACTTCATTTAGCGCCGTGTAAAAGATTTGATTACATATGTATGCGGTATGTCCAATTTACGTTGACGG
>NC_085002.1:13920493-13925493 GCF_963854185.1 Sardina pilchardus | reverse complement strand
GGGAGAGAGCAGAGCTATAAACAAACTCAGAGTCTCTGTGATCTATCATGCCCGGTGCAATGGCATCAAAGACAACATGACTGCGCCGGCACGATTGAAAACTGCCAGGCAGACCGTCGCACGCGCTCCGTGTGCCAAGTCGGATTTCGCCCCGGCCGGGGTTCGCATTTCACTCCGGAGATCTTCGGGGCCGCGTGCCATGCTCTCCGGTGACAACTGGCAGAGATCTCCAGGTCCCGAGAGTGGCAAAAGCCATTTGATCACATTAAACTCTGAGCATTAGCTAGGCCGAGGGGCGAGCGGGAGAGTCAGAGATGTTTTTGGAGAGGATGTTGACAGAGACAGGAGGCCCGCACTGTACTGAGAGTAAAGTGTACACAGTCCAGTCCTGCCAAAGGGATTGTAGATAAAGCCTCCCAAGTTCCAAGTTGGCTGTCAATGCTGAATACTCTGAGGTGACTTCGGCCTGTTGTGTGGAAAGTTCTGGAAAAATCTTGCCATACTACCACAGATGACCTCTTGATTGTGTTGCATTGTGTTGTTTGACTTTAAAACTGTAACTTCTCCTTCACCTCTGTGTGACCTCTCCTAGTTTGTTGATCTTCATCTCTGGTCACATCATACTGACGTGCGTCACATACAGAAGCCAGGGGTGGGGGGCAGGCGAGGGGGCACTGAGCCAAGACACATTAGTTGGGGAGGATATTGGAAAGGATATCAGAGTTAGCAGGGATTGTGCCTGTCAGGTTGTTTAACCTAATGGACCATGACACATGTTACTTCATATGGTCACAGATGCTTTTCCTTCCAATTTGGACCATTATATAGATTTAGATATAAAGATACATTCAAACGTACATACACACATTACATACTGTACATTCATACATACATAAATACATGCATACATACATAGGGAGACAGACAGACTTGTTCAATACTTTGGAAGACATCAAATATCAAAGATCTGATTTCCATGCACATTCTTACAAGGTTCTCAAGGATATCTCAATAAAGCTGAAAAGCTCATTTCCATTGTGGTCCTCAATTTCCCCAGTAAGTGTGTATGTGTGAGTGAGTACGTGAGTGAGAGAGAGAGAGAGAAAGAGAATGTGTGTTTGTCTTGCTGGACAACCATGTGTTTGTGTTTCAGCAATGGTATAGCAGCACTATGAATCTCCTGGGCACCTGGCTAACAGACCGCATGGATCTCCAGCTTCACCTGTACCAGCTCAAGATCCTCATACGTATCGTCAAGGTAACGAGCCAGGACAACGTCAGAGAGACACACAAGGCTCCAGACACAGCAGGCAACTTTATTCAGTTACACCAGTTTGGTGTTGGTTTGTTGCTTTTGGTGGGCACGTACAAAGGAAATTAGTTATAGAGGGATAACATGATAACCTGCCTTGCGCCACTTACAGTTAGTATCCAACAATCATCCATGCATATTTCCCTGGGCAGGTGATATGAAATAACATAAAGTACAACCCAAAACACAATGTAATAAAGGCAAATATAAAATACCTGCTTAACAGTCGATTGACCCAAATCAATGTGCCTTCAATGGAAACGTCACGACAAACAATGCTTCATGGCTGCTGCTAGTGAGTTGAATGGTTAAATAGTGGTTCGGCAAGAACACTCTTCTTTCTTAAGTTCTTAAATGCTTGTTTTCATCACTATCGTAAAAAGTAGCAATTTCCTATTTCATTTGAACATTTGGAAACAAAGTTGTTTTTTTAATAGTTCACATATTTCTTTGATTAGCCTTAATTTTTTCAGTAGCCATAAGTGGAGATTTGATTTGATTGAACACAATCTGGTTTGGTTTTTAATGGGAGCTTTTACTGTCTAAAATATCTTAATTTGTTTACCAGGCTCAGAGGTTGGTGCTGGGCTGGTGGGAGCCCTATTTCCGCCCACTCACTCACACAATGACGATCAGACCAAAAATTCTATTGGAGCTCCAAGCAGTTTTATAGATGCAGCCTTAGAACACTGTTCCGTAAAGAACCATGACTTTGTGTTGAACCTTTACATCAAATGAAAGGTTCTTCACATTAGAAATGGTTCTTCAGAAAGACTATTTTCATACCTGTTCTTAAATGGTTCTTCAAAGAACTATCGCCTTGATGATTCTTTGAAGCATGGAAAAAGGTTCTTCTATGGGGTTGTCTCAGCTGTTTAAGGCAGCCATACCATAATCGGGTCCAAGTGCCCATGGAGACCTAGTGAATCAGTTTGAATCAGACCTAGTTTGAACTTGGACTTTTCCAATCCCACCCCATCTCTCTCTCCCAGTCACTTCCTGTCACCCTTCATTGTCCTATCTGAATAAAGGCAAAAAATAATACTGAATAATCTATGAAACAAATAAAATAAAATAATTTAAAAAAAGCTTTTGCGATAGCATCGCTCTGGAGAGCCATTTACTTTTTAGAATAACGGTGGTGTTCCAGTCAACAGAAACACCAGAGAGGACCTCCATGCAAAATGCATGAGCACAGCTTGTTGACGTAAACTTCGCTGTCTGCTGTGTGCCTTGTAAACAGAAGTGACGGCTCCACGCAGTGGGAAGTGGAGACTTTCAGAATCCAGATTATCTCCAAAGCCAACCTCTCCGGGCGCTAAACATTTCAGTGTGATCTTTGAGTGTGAGTCCGAGCGAGTCTTAAAGTAGAAATGAAGGGATGACATCTCTGGTATATCCCTGTGCCATGGCAGATACAGGCAGATCTCTCATGTGGGCAGGAAGTGCGTCAGACGGTGAGGAACCCTAACTTAGATGAAGGGCAACGCACAACGTCACTCAAAGAGCAAAGGTTGAACTAAAGTTACCATGTGGCTTGTGGGAGCATTGAGCTGACCCACGAATGTTTGTGTTGCTCATGGTATTAAATTAGCAAACAGATTCCGCCTCGGTATTGTATTATCTTTAGATAGACTTTAGATTTTGCACTTCACTGGCCTTTTAAATTATGGAGTGTCTTAGCTGGGGAAAACGAAAAAGGCTGTTATATTTATTTGGCATGAAAATACTGACAGAGAGTAAAGAATGATGCTTCTCATTTCCTCCCTAGTGAGATTTTTTTGGCAAAAGCGCAGCCTTTTATTTACAGGACACATGTGCATGTTCCCACCAAATTATTAAGGTTATGTTGGTAATATTTAATAACATTGACTTGAGAAGTTAATCGCATTATTTTTAACTTGTGCAAATGGAATGTTGTGTGGGTGCTTCATACGAAAGGCCTTGTTGTTCGAGTGCAGAGCCACTTTTCTCAATCCTCTGACCTGTTTGGAATCTCCTCCAGAAAAAGTACAGGGACTTCCGGCTGCAGGGCGTGCTGGACTCCACTCTCAACAGCAAGATGTACGACACGGTCCGCCACCGGCTCATCCTGGAGGAGGCCACTGCGTCGGTGCGGGAGGGAGGGATGCAGGGCATATCGATGAAGGACAGCGACGAAGAGGACTGAAACAATATGGCCGCCGATGCTGTTTCCCCATCCACCTCCTCAGTCCACCACCACAATGCATGTTATGACCACTAAGCCACCTTTTTTTAAACACACACTTGGTTCTCATTTCAGTCAGGTCTTCAGTGCCCTACGAGGGACCAGAAAAAAAAGAGCCATCAAGCTAAAAAAAAAAAAAAGGAAAAAAATACAAAAACAGATTAGATTTAATAGCTATTGTAATGATCAAATTGAAAATGAAAATAACGTCGGTGTTGTACGATAAACAATAGAAAATGTCAAAATTTCACCCTTCAATGTCTGAGCAATATGGAGTACCATTTATGTATGTCGAGTGAGATTATTAGGATAATAAAAATGCTTGGTGTGTCCCTTTCAAGTGCAGATCTCTATGACGCTCTAGTCTTCACTGTAAATACATGAATGGTATCCAGTTGTGCATAGGCCTCTTGACGGCTCCATGTCCAGTATGTCTGAATGTATGCCTAAATGCAACAACTTGATTGGGGTGCATCACAACTGTTCGCCATGCTTAGGGAGTATAAGAAACTGTTGTCTGTTCATGTCTACACTAGAATCTAAAGCTCTCAATGACCTGTGATGGAAAGAGTTCTGACACTTTGTTTTTTTATTTTTATTTTTTTTAACAGCTGTTGTTTTAGAAATCTGCATTCCCAAAATATCAGTGATTTTTTTTTCACGGACACTATCAATATTTTTTATGCTTCTGAACCATTCACAAATTATAAATATGTTCTATTTTAGTTAAGTAGTATTTACATAATCTATTCGCCAGAAAGGAGAATCTTGCCCCTGTTTAGCTTCCTCAAGTTATTCCTGCATATGATGTTCCCATTTATGTTTTTCTCTATGGATTGTAGGATGATGTCTGCCGGTCCTGCCTTTACCTTTGTTGTTTTTGGTGTGAAGACGATGCTGTACATTGCCCTTTGTGCAGTAGCTGCATGTCCCAATTCCCCGAGTCTCTCCTAAAGCTTTTGTTATTCTGTGTAAAGCTACTGGTGGATTCATCTTGCTTCTGCCTTATGGTAAGCCCACAGTTGAAATACAAAAAAAAACAAAAAAGAAAACGTGGGCCTACGAGAATCAACAATAGATATATATGTACAAAAAATGAAATAAAAACAGAGAAATTAATTTGTATGTTTTTTGTCAATTTCTTTTTTAACTGTAGATGATGAGGTTGTTTTGCACTGTCTGTTCTGAACATATCTCACGTGTTGCAATATCCTCTCTCATAAGGAGAAAGAGGTTATTACAGCGATGAAATGACGTATAATTCCTACCAACTGCAAAGGTCACAATAGCAGTCGCTGCAGCATTGTGCTGTCTTCCTCTCCCCACCACCCCCCACCCTGCCTGCCATAACAACATTTTCTTAAGACACAGAGGGAGATTAGTCCTTTGGATTAAAAGCATATCTCATTCTCAGGGGCCATATTCGAGAGCAGAAGGAGATTGCAAGAATGACCAAAGATGATACGCATCCCTATCCAT
>NC_085002.1:13870493-13915493 GCF_963854185.1 Sardina pilchardus | reverse complement strand
GTTTAATTGACAGGAATACCTGTCATTATGCCTCATTTTCTCCCTTGTAACAGATGGTCCGGAGGGGCTTCACAGAATGAGTCTATAAATGCCCCTGAGGGGGGCAAATCAGCTACAGCGCGGGGTGAAATGTGTCCCAGAGGGTGTGTGCTTGTCCCTTGCAGCGTGGGTGTCGGCAGTGCTGAACGTGTCTCTCGACTCGCACATCTCCCATGCTGATAACCTCATTAAGACATTTTTACACCACAGAAGAAAAGACATTTCACTGTGTATCCATTTATGTCGCTCGAGACAGATGCTGCCATGTGACGTGTCGGTGCTTCCTGTGTTCACGTTGTATTTGTATGTTCACATCAACATGCCAGTGCTCTATCTACTATTTCCTTTCTGCTCCAAGACAGAGCATGCACAGACTTTTCTGGATATGCAGCAACTGCACAACTGTTTTTTGCAAGCATGGCTGCTCAAAGAGCCTGGAGTGTCTGTGGGGAAACTGCTCATGTCCACTTGCAGCAGGCAAGTGCAGTTCGTATCAGAGGCAAAGGTGGCAGCATGTGCCAGGAGCGCTTGAATACTGAGTGCAATTGACAGCATTCTGGGCAACAGACAGTGTCTGAGAGTTCAGGAGAGAAGGGCTGTTGATATCAGATGTGAACACTTTGAAATTGGTGCCTTCCCCTGCCTTATCAGCACACTCTCTCTCTCTCTCTCTCTCTCTCTCTCTCTCTCTCTCTCTCTCTCTCTCTCTCCTTGTCAGGACCCCTTGCTTTCATCTCAAACATGCTGCTCTGCCTCTTTCTCCTCAAGATGTGTCTGTGCCATTGCACTAGTCCATCACTCTAAGTGGAGCTGACATCACTGGTGTTGTGATCACTTTGGGCACACAGGCCAATTCTCATTGGCAGGTCACGCAGTAAACTTCCCTACATGTTTTTTTTTTGTTGTCAGCTCAGCAGTAGTGTGGTGTGGAGCAGTCTTGCATCTGCAGAATAAATAAATAAATAAATAAATAAATAAATAAATAATAATAGTAATAATAGTAATTCAAAACCTTATAGTCAAAGTAGAAATATTTACCTACAAAAGAATCATCTGTTAAAAAATGAGTTAAAAAAAAAATAAAAAATGTTTTGCTGTCAGTATATCTGATAGTCTAGAAAAGGATTTCACACTTCACCTGATACTAAATTGTCAATGTGGGCGAAATTAGAATTGTAAATTGGAGAGTCATGGTAGTAGTTTGGACTCTTTAGGCCTCTAAATTCAAAAGATAAGAATAACAGAGGACTGTTACAATCTCTCTGATTCCTAATTCCAATTAGACAGTTTAGGAAATGATAGCCCAGCCTTTGATTACAGCCTGTTCACATGAACTCGGTGTGGGCCTATTTATTTCGCCTGTATATTATGTTATTTATCTAAACACATGATTAAATCTGTTACCGCGTAGAAAAATAAACAAACTAGTTTGTCATGTAAATTATTTTCTATCGACTGCGCGGTGAATATGTTTGCGTCCTCTTTCGCAATATAAGAGCAAAGTCTCTTAAGTCGATTCCTGAGCTAATTGGGGAACGTGTTAATACCAAGTAGTGGGCCGGGGTTACAGCAATAGGATCAATGTTTATTGTGTGGACGAGCCGGTAATTGGGCTTGAATAAACTCAAATTAGAGTTGGGAGATTTACATATGAGAGGAATTAGTGGGACTGGTTTAAACCCTTCCACTGAGAAGCTGCAGGTGTGTAGACTAACGGGATTCGAGAGACTCACCGTCAGCTCACTACATGCTTATGTTGTTAAAATTAGCAAAATTGCGCATTTTATTTCAAAATATTCTATTCTAGTGTTAGCGAAAATATGTCGCAACTCGTAACGCAAAATGTATGTGTATGTAGTATAAAATATGCTATGCATTTATCTTAACACGAGAAGGAACGCGGCTGAGTTTAGTCTACATTTTCTTTTCTACTTTTAAAATAATGAAACAAACGTGCCAATTTATAATTTAGGCTACAGACTACAAATCACACAAAAATAATGTAAAGTAATCAAAACTCATAAGAACTGAAGGCAAGTAATTGAAACCAATGAGAAGACTACAATATTATTAACCTAAAAGTGTTTTGATGTTTAATGTTGTACATCTCAGGTAAAACGGCCGGCAAACAAATGTATTCAAGCTGGTGCTTACAAAAAGCAAAGAGTGGGACTGGTCATTGTAGCAAGCCCACTAAAACTCTAGATTCCAACAAACTTTTTTATATCGGTGCAAAAAAGGCTCCTTTTCATTTCTGGGTACCTCTGGCCAGGCTAAGTCTTTTCTTTCCTCCTTTAATCCGGCCTTTTCTCTGAGAAAACACAAAACCAGGTTCCACGCAGTGCTTTAGTGGCTAAAAGTGAAAGAGCTGCTTTTTTGGAAGCTCAGCACTGAAGCGCTCGGGAGAATTGCTCTCTCTCTCTCTCTCTCTCTCTCTCTCTCTCTCTCTCTCTCTCTGAATGGCTGAAGGAGGAAAAACGTTTAATAGGATCCAAGGGAGGTTCTGCAATCTGCTCCTTAAACAGGTGGAAATGGGACTTATTCAATTATACAAATAGTAAGTATAAACCAGCATGGAATAGCTATTTTCATCCACAAGGATTAACGTGCAATGAAAACTGAATTCAGATGAATTGAGGTGTACTTGAATCATACTGTTCGGACTAAATTATGCCCCAATAGAAACATGTCACGGAAAGGACTACAGCTCATACTGGCGAAAACATATGGTGAATAGCCTAATAATAAAATAGTACACGAATCATGCCCCATTAATCATCCAAAACGAATATACTTGCACTATTTATATATAGTCAATTTCCACGTGTTGATCTGCTGCAACATAAGGAACCGCGCGTAAAAGACAGATATGGAGACGAAGACATAAATAATATTCTGTAATAACTGTCATACAGAGCACCCCCTCCCTACACACACACACACACACACACACACACACACACACACACACACGTTCAGGCACACACCCCGTGGGCGCATATAAATGGGCGGTAGGGGAAGAAACTGGTGATGGCGTCGCCTTGTCCCCCTGATCCGAGGAAGCCCATGTGATGTCAGATAAATACTAAAGACAGTGATGATCTGAGGCTGATGAGGATGTCTGCTTGTAAAATGTGACAGTGCGGTCACGCAACTCTCCCTGAATACATCTGCTGTCGCTCCGAAAAAAAGGTAAACTACAACACTGACCGGGACGCACATTTGCCATTCCGTTTTTCTGAGGTGTTGAATAGGGATGAACTTAGAGGGGGATTTCTCTTTTTCTTTTCCTAACGAGCTCTGTAATGTCCTGTTAATTTTGTGTGTACTAGTTAATGAGCATTAATCTGCTACCCCTGGTCGCTATTGTTCGGGGGATGGCCATTTGAATGCAAATGGGTGACATTGTAAACGCAAGGTGCTTATTAAACTGATGTGTGTCCTGGCTTTTCTGAAATTCAGGAGGCGAGGACTGGGCGGCCGGCTGCTCGATCGCTGCTCACACCAAGTTGGACTAAAAATGGCAAGCTCTCTTCCTCTCGAAACGGTCATGGCCTGTCCGGGACTAGACAGCAGGACAGGGGCCACTGCTGCACCGAAGGCCCTGGCTTTCTCCATCGACAGGATCATGTCCAAGACTTCGGAACCAAAGGGCTCGTCGGGCGACCGCCGAGGACTGGATGTCTCCGAGGGCAAAAAGATGGTCGGCCTTTGCTCTCCCATACCCTGCATGATTCCCATCCAGCATTTCGGCTACGACCTGCAAGCCAAGGCGCTAATGAACTACTCCGAGTTGTGGAAAGCTAATTTTCGGGGCACGCTATGCACTTCTGCCGGAATGTGCAAAGCCAACTGCGGGATGTGCGGCAAAACAGACTCGGGGTTCAAGCACTCCTTGCTCCCGGGTGCCAGAGTGATCAAACCCCAAGTCATTCACCAAGCCGTGGCGATGCCAACGAACGGTTCTTTGTACTATTTCAATTATTTGGACTCTGCATATCACCAGTCAGATTTGCTAAGCGGACATTTGTTCTCATCTGCCTTGGCTAACTCACAGGCGCAAGCTTCCCTTAGCGCACACCACAAACTTCTGCTGTTGGAGAATGCAAAGCTGGCTAGCACAACTGCGGACAAATTCCCGACACCGCAGTACCCACATAAAGAGCACCTTCCGGGACAACTGGACCAGATTGTGAAAGAGAACCACACCTTGGTGTCGGAGAAAAACGGAGCGAAAGCGCACAATAAAGCCAATAATTGCGCAGCGGACGGGAAACCCAAAAACTTCACTTGTGAAGTATGCGGAAAGGTATGTACGATTAACTGTTTTTACTTTCGTTGACCAACAACATTAACAGTACAAATAACCAATGTCGAAATATTAATTTATATTTCGTTACTGATTTAGCAGTGATTGCTAATTTGGACAAAATGTTTAAAAGCAAGAACACCAAGGTGTCACATGATAGCATATTTGCAGTGCACAGCATAGCTGAACATTCGTTTCTATTTTGTTCACAGGTGTTTAATGCCCACTATAACCTCACGCGTCACATGCCGGTACACACGGGTGCACGGCCGTTTGTGTGCAAAGTGTGTGGAAAGGGATTCCGCCAGGCGAGCACATTATGCAGACACAAAATCATCCACACGCAGGTGAGTGAGGAAAACTATATCATTTTCACTGAAATCAAATCCTTTTAGAGCTATCTACTATATTCACTTGTGTCTGCCTTCAAAATTAAAAGACATTCCCCCATTATCTTTTTCTAAAGGAGAAACCACACAAGTGCAACCAATGTGGGAAAGCGTTCAACAGAAGCTCAACCTTAAACACTCACGTCCGAATCCACGCAGGATACAAACCTTTTGTCTGTGAATTCTGTGGCAAAGGTTTTCACCAAAAAGGTAAATACATTGAACAATTCGCCATTTTACTAAAAATGAAATGAGATGGTAAATTGTGAAAATATGCTTGAGAGGAAACAACACTCTCACTAAAACAAGCTACTACGTTGACACTGAAGCAAGACACAAAATATATAATGGCAATAATAATAAGCTATAGAGAACTGCAGTAGGCTAACCTAATAAATAATACGAGCCTCATCCACCCTTTCATTTAGTTTGCCTGTTGCTTAAAAGTCGCTTAAAAACAAATGAAGTGGGTAGAGTTGCCTTTTCTGCCATGCACAAGCTGGTTACATCAGTGTAAATGGGAGCTGTCATTTTACACTAACTACCTCTCCCCTTCAGATTTTTGTCAATTCCCTATGGGTCAAGGGACAGACCTTTCACGGTTTTTTAATCCGACAGTTTTCGGCTGTTTTGCGGTTGATCTTTACAAAGTTTGACAACTTCTTGACTTCAACATGCAAAATGCTGATTAATGAAGGCTGGGGGATGAAAGTCTTTTGTCTGGCGCTACCTAATTGTGACCCGTCGACCTCGTGGAGAGTGAAGAATTCTAACATCATTTTGTTGCTTTAATGTGCGTCATGTTTACATTGTTCCACAATTTTCGTTGATAGGAAACTACAAAAACCACAAGCTGACGCACAGCGGAGAGAAGCAGTTCAAGTGCTCCATCTGTAACAAGGCCTTTCACCAAGTCTACAACCTTACTTTCCATATGCATACCCACAACGACAAGAAACCCTTCACCTGCGGCACGTGTGGCAAAGGCTTCTGCCGGAACTTTGACTTGAAAAAGCACATAAGGAAATTGCACGATAATAATGTGATAATTGCGGGAAACGATTCTTCCAGAGGACTCCCAAGCTGAGGCCCATTCAAGGCCGCGGATGGACTGATGAACAGATATATTTCTTTCAATTTGTTGTAAATAGACTACTCTTCTCATACGATTACACAAAATATCCTACACTGCTGTAATATGACATTTCCGGGCATTTTTTTTAAAAAAAATTGAATAGCAGTTCGATGATCCTTTGACTTAGGCCTAATTGTATATAACTATATTAATAAAATGTTATTTAAAAGTGTTTACCTGAACGAAGTTTTATGCATCAAAGCTGGAAATATAGCTATTTGAATGTCAGACAATTTATACATTTGTGTGCGTATAATTCCTGTTGGGTCATTTGTTGGCATCTATAACTATGAAATTGTTTAAAATAAATTACAAAAGAATACGTAAAAAATAAGTTGATAATGCAATTTTCAACATCAGCCAAATCCATGTTGAGACGAAGGGGATACAAAAGAACATTGTGTGATTACTCAATTATTAGGATAGGCCTACAGAACCTTCTTCTGGTGGTATAAATTAATATTATTGCTCAATTTTATTATTATTATTGTCGATTACAATTAGTAATATTATTGGTATTTGTAGTATAGACTACCAGACCTACTTTTATTATTCATAGCATTATATGCGGGGTGGAAATAACCCATCAGTGATCAAGTGTCAGAACAAATTATTGTTTGGGAATTAATCCTCATATTTTTTTTCTCTGACGATAAGAGAGGATAGATAATAAGTGTCTTGCTTTGGTTTGTGAACGAATATAAACTAGCATTATTTATGACCTATCTCTGGTCATATCATTTTGGAATTTTACGCCCATATTGACCATGCCGATATTCCATATTTTGTAATAGGCTACATTTTTTTCTCCTTCCATTGGACTATTATAGGCTATAGAAAATATACTTAATGTAATCTACACGTGACAGAATATAGCTGAAACGGTTAAAAAGAAGAATTACCTTCCAATATGACAACACACTTGACATCGTTTTAATGCCTCAAATTATCAGATAAAACATGGACTCTTCAAAGCCCATTACATTAATCAGCTAACGGGCCTCAGGGGAACTCTCAGCGCATCTACCCATCCTCATCAGTGCCCTGTGTCATAATAAAACCCTTGGACTAAATCAGCCACGTTTTCCCTCATCTGGTCCACTTTAATGTGGAATCAGGAATTCGCTGCACGTCTCCTGGAATAATATTATCTTTGACCGCCAACAGAAATTCTGATCTGAGACCAGAAACGTGTTCTCAAATGCCAGCCTCCCAATTAAGACGCATTTAGTAATTAAGCACCGCACGCTAGGACTGGGAAGAAGGCTAATGTCACCCATAGGATAGTCTATTCACCTTCTCCGAGAAGAAAATGAAAAAAGGGATTTAGATTCCATTATGTAGCCTAGATCTCTGCTTTTCATCACTGCTCTCATGGCTTAAGTATATGCAACACTTAGAACATGGAAAACCTATTTTCAATGTAGGCCTATTTTTTTCGTAACAGGTTATTAATATTTGCGTTGTCTAGCCAGATGTAAAAAATATTAAGTTATTTATCAGAGCCACTGTGTTGTCAATTTGCTGACAGACTGTGTTAAAATGCTACAGCTTTTAAATTCTGCATTTCATAGGCATGCGTGTCTTACAGCTGGCCAACAGAATGTTCATTAAATTTTTTTAACCGGCTTAAAATGTATATCTTTGAACACCTGTAGGCCCACAAATACCACGTAGATTTCACTTCTGACAAGCTGTGCACTTTCATGATTTTTCAGGAAAAAATGCATTTAATCAATGCCTACAACGACAAAAAAGGATTGGTGGTGGTGGTGGTGGTGGGGAGAATGAGGGGAAGATGTGGTCAATCAAATTCCAATACAAACATATCGGTCATCGCGACGTCTCTTATGCCTAATTAAACAATAAGCACGCAATTAAACTCATATCTCCCACCCACTGTCGAATTGTCCACGACCGTTGTCCCATCTAATGCAAGTCCGATGGAAAAATCACGCTGAACTTTTTATTTTGTTTTAGAACTGACACTGTGTGTGTGTGTGTGTGTGTGTGTGTGTGTGTGTGTGTGTGTGTGTGTGTGTAAAAGCCTTCTTGTTCAACGGCGAAGAAAGGAGAGTAGGGAAGTAAACAACCTAAAGGCAGACTCGTTGGCCTTTTCTCTGCACTTACCTCTTCAACATCTGAGCAACCAGCTTTGCTTCTAGAAACATGTTAATTGACAACGGAGCTCATTACGGCATGCACATGCAGAGAGAGATTACAGGCACAAGAGCGCATTAATGAACTGTCAACAACTGAGAGCATGTACGAGCCCGGGATCACCCAAAACGGAGGCATTTATAAACGACAAAAGCCCCGGCCGAGACGGGCTGAAAAGGAGACCCAGACTTTTGTTTGGTCAACTCAATTGATTGTAAATGGAAGATTAACATGGCCAGCGACATCATTTTTTAAGAGGCGATGGAGAAAGCGTCCAATTAAGTCCACCAAATGTTAACTACATCGCTTTCCCCCTTTTTCAACCCAAATGAAATTCTAATTAAACCGTCCTTCGCGATTTGGAAAGCAATTTCTCTCCCGGCTGGAGGAGAGTGGCCTAGTTGTGTTACTCGTTAGGAGAAGCGTTAGTTCTTGGCACAAAGAGCTCGAAAGGCACATTGTAAAACGCCAAGGGGAAGTTAATGAGCATCAGCCGAGGTCCTTGGATCTATTCCTGGGGAATGGTGGTGAAAGGGTAGGATCTAGCCAGCCGACAGCATGGTGTTCCAAAGCATGTCTTTATATTCAAAATGCTCAAAAGGACAATCGTCAGTGTCTTTGACAAAATGTATAGAGACAATATTAGGCTACGCGGTATAATAATACATTCAAACTGCCCAGTGATTGGACAATTCAATACACCGATTAATTGTCCACTGAAACAAAATTGCGCAATTGAGAATATTAAAATGACCTACTTGGGATTTAAGGTAAAATAGTAAAATTGCTCAAAACATTTTGTGGACATTTTTGCTTATGGTAGTTGGCACATGGGTGTGACAGAACAATACAGGCACATGTCCATAAGGCCTTCAGTCGCCCATCTCAAGGGCATGGTCCGAGAAGGTGCTTTATGGCTTACAGCTCTGTGGTGGGCATGGTGCAGGAGCTGAGCACAGGCTCGGCCCCACTGAATTCCCATCAATGTCAGACGCTCTTATGACCTCCATTCAGAGGAAGTCTTTGGAGCTCGGGGCCACAGAGCTGAAGGGGACCTTCTGTCCTCCTGTCCACTGCGTTAGCTGTAATATCTTAAGAGACGGGGCCTTGACCTCCAAACAATCTGATCCACATTTCATAGGCTTAACATTCTGTCCAGTTGACTGCCAACACATTCAAAACTCATTAAGGGGTAAAAAAAAAATAAAAAATCAAAACAAATAAATAAAAGCTATACACTTAGCCTGTCTGACATCTATGGCAAATTAATACACCTGTAAACTGAATTAATTAAAAAGAGAGCAAAGGTTTATTTATCAAAGGTCAGAGGGTTTTGTTTTTTGTCAATATAGGATTTGTGTCCATATCTATTGTCCAGCGGGATTGCTAATTCTGGGATGTCCGGTGCTAATCCTTTTGACCCAGGATGCCCCTCCAAAGAGTCTTCTACTGCTGCCTTCAGTCCCTATCTGGGCTTATTTAGGAGACAGATCCAAAGGCTGGTTTGTTAAAGCAACACTAAGACCTGGTGGGTGGGGGTGGATTTCATTAGTTTGTGTCTCAATCTTAAACTAATTAATTTATAACAATCTATTACAATGTCACAATAGGATGCATTGCATAAAAAAAGATTGTCACTGATACCCACACACACACACCATCCCAATTAATTTGTGAGGGTGATATTAGCAATGAGCTTGGGAAAAGGGGGAGACAATAACCACAATATTGAAACACAAATCATTACAATGTAGGATGAAGTCTAATTTCTGGGGGACAAAAACACTACAGGAGCTCTTGAACTATCAGCATCAGTCCAATAGCATCAAGTGGTGAGAATTCCCTGACTAGCTCATGTCCAAAAAAAAAGCCGTTTCTGTTTAAGTGCACTACAACAGGGCATGCGACAAAAGGTTTAGTTCTAAGAACTACTTATAAGAAAACCATTAAGTGGCAATGAATGTGTTGGCACATACAAAAAGTATGATTAAAAAAAAAATGTTAGTTAAAATAAAAAACACAGCTTTAATGATGTGTTCTTATGACTGAAATGGTTCACAATATCTTTGTGAAGCGCACAATTTTTCGTGCACGCTCATATTCAATTCCCTACTTCTCATTTCTGTCCATTTGCTGGAGAGATGTGGCCCATGTTAAAGGGCTGCTTTCAGCTAATCCCGCCAGACTGGAGGAGGCTGGGATTAAGACCAGGTGTCTGCGCGTCGTGCCCGAGCATTCTCCGCGTCTGGCACTACTCGGGGGGGTGGGGGGGGGGGGGGGGGGGGGGGGTGGGGGGCAGAGGTCCTCGAGTGTATGTGCCACCACCACCACGGCAGGGAATGTGGTGGTGGTGTCTTTGCCTAATCCACCTCAGGGCCTCTGCCATTAGAATACATAATGCAGAGCTAGTCATTTGGAAAGGCTCCAGATCGTGCTCTTCAAAACCCTTTTAGATAACTCCCCCACCCTAACCCACCCACCCGCCCATTGCGCCCTTCTCCCAGCCCTACTTACCCCACCCCCACCCCCAAACTGAACTCCAGCCCCAACCAACACCCTGCCACTAGCCCTGGCAGATCCCCCCTCCTCGCCCCTCCACCCAACCCCGCGACTGGTGCCTAACCTGCAGGGCACGCACGGGTCCCAGCTGAGGAGCAAGGGCAGCTGCCAACCGGCGCCACTTCAACCCCGGCCATCCGGATGATCGCGTTTGTCAAGCCGCCACTCTGCGTCACCCCGCGCCAGTTTGATCATCGCAATTAGGTTGGATCAGTGATGCCATCTCTGAGAGGGGAAAGAGAGACAGAGCAAGAGAGAGAGAGAAAGAGAGAGAGAGAGAGAGAGATGGGCTGGAGTGGCTGTGAAACAGCAGGTGGAGGTGGATGCTCCTTCCCACTGCAGAGAGCCTGTATCATCACTTCACATGAACACCAGCACTGATGCCATGACCCCTGTGACCTTGTTGATCATCTCACTGACACTGTAGTGACTTTGTAGTAGAACATACCTATAGATAGACATGCAGACTAAAATAGACTATAAATAAGAGTGAACACAAATTAACATTAAGACACAAAATGTAATTCCATACACATAAAGTGTCAGAGTATATGTGGTATGTAGTATGGGCATCGGAATACAATTTGAACAAAATTTGAGAATTTACACTATAGAATAATATTCATTTCAGTATATGGCTTTTTTTCATAGTTTATAAAGCAGTTTCAAATAATCTAATTCTGTCTTTAAAAAAATGAGAACAGAGTGGCACCAATGTGGTTTGGTGAACGGGGGGACCATGAAGGGTAGCAGCAGGAGGGAGTGAGGGGGAGAAAAGTGGCTCATTTTCCACACTTTCAATGGAGATTTATGAACATATGGTGACTGGCTGACCCGGGGCTACTCTTCACTGAAGAGACAATAAAATAGCAATTACTGTGAACAGCGAAAGTGCTCGTGGACGCTTTGTGCGGTAATGCAGCCATGACCTCATTGTTGCCAAGTGCTCAGGTATAAAGAGTGGACATTCCGGGATGCTTGTTTCAGTAATAAAGACATGGACATTTAAGCCCCCTCTCAACTGTTCCCTTTCATGTGGGAGCACTGTGTTGAGAGCAAGATGAAAAAAAACTTATTGTGTGGTAACGACAAAAGGGAAAAAGAAAACTTCTGCTATAAAGAAAGTTCTGCTACAAACACAAAAAAATGTAGAAATTGGGCATATTGAAAAGTAAAACAAAAAGTCCCATTAAAGTGATGTATAACATTTCATTTATTGCAATACTATTTTTATTCACATTATTTTCTCCATGCACGTCAACAAGAATAAGATATAACAGCAGCTCCTTACCCATTTTAAAGAGTTCAAACTACAGAGTACCAGATAAGAACACTAGAACATGTTAAAACAGCTTGGCCTCAAGTGTTTAAACAGCTTAATTGGAAACCCAAAAAGTCTAAAATTGAAAGTCACAGACTGGATCTACTGGACAGTATACATATATACACACACACACACACACACACACACACACACACACACGCACACACACCTCTGTGATCTAATTTGACAAAATTCAGCTTCTTTAGTGTAATATGTGGTGCAGGTTTCTCTATCTGTTTTTTAATGAGATCTTTGCTCCCTCTAGTGGCAAATGTGAGACTGTGCTGCAGTGAAAGCCATTTGTTTAAGCCAGATGGAAATATATTAATAAATACAATCAAATATCTTCCTTGATAAAATACAAAAATCTATTTAGTATAAAAAATCTTTATAGATATAACAATTCTTCTTTGGCATCCTCATTAAAATGTCTGTGCCATTTTAAAAACATATGCATCCATATGCCATAGGTCTTATTTTTATACAAGATTGAATAAAATAAACACATGGGCTATCTGAATTATTTGTCATACAGCATGGGGTTTTCTAGGACGAGGGGGAAGCCCTCGGTCTTGTGTGTCTCGAGGTACACCTGCCTTCTCCTGCCTTCGCCGACCAGGTGACCGGGCCCTGCGCTGACTAGGAGCTGGACCTCTGCCCAGGAGAAAGGGTTCCCATTCTGGAAGATTCTCTTCCACAGATGCCCAGTAACAAGTCTGGAAAAAAATCACCATGTTGTGTCACTACCAAGGGTTATTGAGAGATTAGAGCTGAGGTTCAGACATAGCACTCCTCAAAACTAATAGGCAAGTGGCACAAAGAAACACCGGCATCAGATGAATATGTTTTCTGATATGAAAAGTGGAAATAAGACAATGAAGGCCTACTTTATACAGCCAAATCAAACTACAATGGACAACTTTATGCTATATCATATTCCCATAGAAAAAAATAAAATAAAAATAAAGGTGGACATATTTCCAAAATATGATTGCTGAAGCTTAATAATAAATTGCATTTGATCTTTATAAAATAACAAACTGACACCTTTTTCATCATTGTACAATGTGCACTATATCGTGACTATCCGTGACTACAATACAATTTCTTTATGTCGTGACACATTTGACAGTATGTGGGTGCGTGTGGGCTCTCCTAGATTCCTGGAATTAGATATCAATGGCACAGCATAATGAGCACAACCAAACTAGAAAGTTATTACCTCAAGGGTGAGTACATCTGGATGTAATGGTTGCTTCGTTCTCAGTTTATCTTCCAAAGTTTTAAGGTCCTACCAGGTGAAACAGGGGATGCATCATTAATTGGTTCAACATGTTCTGAGTTGGAGGCACAATACCACCTCGCCTAATTAGTCTATTTTTAAGACAGCCTTTACCTATAGGCCTACTCTACAAACTACAAACACAGCATACATGACAGGATCAAAATCATTCTGCTCATAAGGGTATTTTTAAAACGAAAAAAAAAAAAAAAACAGCCAGAATATGCACAATGAATGATTTACATTTAGAGCATTCAATATTTAGAATTAAGTAAAAATGAGAATTTACAAGATGGGACGAAATAGATACAACATAAAATAGCCTGCAACTAATGCAATTAGTAAGACACTGAAAATAGTAGCAGTAGAATGAAAAACTAAACATTTGAAGAAATAGGCTACAAGATAAAAGTGAATCAACTAAGCTCTCATATACAGGTATGTTTTCATTCATTCATTCATTTAATTCAATTTTAAAAATATGTTTACAGAATTTCCCTGTTTCATGTAGCCTAGGCCTACAGTCATGGTGGACCACACAGGCTTGAGAAAAGGTCACAGAGGTGACGAGTAGTAGCCTACCCCCAACAGTTGAGTATTTCTTTCCTGCGCAGCCTTGGACATCATGGTTTGTTGTTTCTTCTTGACTTTCTGATGTTGATATTGAATCTCCATTTGTTCCAGCAACTCCGCCCTTTTCCCTAATCTAACAATGTCACAATGTATGAGATCAATTCTTACAGCAAACCAAAACGCAATGTAGTTTGATCTAACGTGGATTTTATTGTCCCTCGTTAAAGTTGTAAAGCATGCAAGTAGACTACATCAATACAATGTACAATGTAGCAGCTACAACAATAATACAATGTAACGTTTAAAGAGCTACACAAATAAAATGTAAACAGTCTTGGCTAACCTGACACGTTTCATTTCAAATAGTAAACGATCAGTCGTGATTAGCCTGTTAAACCCATGTTAGCTGTCTTTTAGTCCCAAGGTTCGAAAAATAGACAGACACACAGTTAATGTAGCCTTCCCAGTTGAGAGGTGTAGTAGGCTGTCTCCAGTAATGTTAGCTAACAACGTTAGTAGCCTGCAGTAGCCTAAGGATACAGCCTACACCATCACTTTACTTCGTCATTCTTGAGAGTCAACTACTCACATATTCTCGTGTTTCTTGCTTAGCTCAGATTCGTCGTACATGGTTCGATTGATGTACGAACAGTAGGTCACACAATCTCCACAAAGTTTAGTCCAACGTCAAACTGCCCCGGTCTACTTCTGATAGCTAACTAGCCAGCAAGCTTGGTTTAGCGTGATGCTGTGTTCTCGGTAGGCTGGTATCTGTCCCTCCTTCCGAGTTTGGAATCATGGTAGATCCTATCTGGAAGATAGGATAGGACTGTTATGCCAATATGCTTACCTTGGCTATTATATGTTAGATAGATTCACATTAACATGTGACTCAGAAAATAAAATGACAAAATAATTAATGATAAAAGATTATACAGGCCTTTTTGGCATAGCCTAGGCTACTGGGAAATGTAGGCCTATAGCCTAGGCCTACATCAAAAAGAGTAGAGTTAAACAGCATACTTCTAAACAAACTTTTATAATTAAACCAATTTAATTATAAAGATTTTTTGAAACTATAAACTTTTGTGTGGTTTGGGCCAGCCAGCACCTCACTCTTCACTTGGTTCAAGGCACTATCGTCATCACTATCACTATCACTATCACTATCATAGCACCATGCACTGACCATCCTTTTATCTTGAATTCAATGAGTTTGATCAAACTTAAACCAATCAAACTGAATTCAAATGAACAAAGGCTCTAAAAAGGTCTGTGTGGTGCCAAACCTCTACCTAATGCAATGCCAAAGCAAAACGTATTGGGTGTTGATCTGAACCATTCTGATCATGTGCCATTAGTTTAGCATACTATAGACTTTTTAACATTTTGTCCTTGAAGGCCCCCTTGCCTGTGTCAGACAAGAAGCCCCCCTACCCAAACTCCTACCCTCATACACATACCAGACATTGTTTTATTCAACTATCAGGCTCCAGCCTGGCTATCACCAGACCAAAGCTCAATCTTTTAAAATTGGACATTAATCTGGGGAGTCTGTATTTTCTACTGCACAAGAGGCGTGATCAACAGGGATAGTTCAAATGATTGTACGCATTTGGATAGTCCTTCAACCAATCAGAACAACGATCCGGGTGCGCCAGGTGGATAAGCCAGTTTCTGACTGGTCCCTGCAGATTTGTAATGGAAGCAGGATAAAAATAAATAAATAAAAAAAAGAATGGAGGTCTCCAGCCTTAGCTGTAGTGTGAAATCCAATCGTGGCAGACCAGGCGGGGTTTACCCAGTCTAGGGGTGCCTCTCAACATCCCTGGTTCCTCGATGCTTGGTCCTCCGGGCTCGTTCCACTGATCTATAACTAACACTGGATAGCCTATTCCATTATTGCCGCCCCATCATTCTTTATGTAGTAGATCAGTGAGGATGAGGACCAAGGTAGAAAGGGAGGATGTATAAAAGACAAATGAGAGGCACCCTAGGTCTCGAGAAAAGGCCGGTCTCGACCCACTGTTTCATGTTTTTGACTCTGGTTTTGGTCTTGATTTTGGTCTAATGTTTTTTTTACTACAACAGAGCGTGACACCCTTACACTTCTTTGAGTGTCAATCCTGCCGTTTTTAAGTCCTTGCCGTTCATAATATGCAGGAATGTAGTATTATGGACATGAAAAATGTAGTAGACTGAAAATACATTGTACAACTTGTTGCAGAAATGCTGTATTTTGGACAAGCCACTGAAGTGCATTCAGGAACCAAGCCTAGGTGGCCAAACATGGAAACTTTTTCTTAGTATGTAAACATGGTGTGATGATAAGAACATGCTATTCTTATTTTGATCATTATTTCATTAATATTAATTTATTAATTTTGTTATTTTTTGTTTAATTAATTTGGTGTAACGGTGGTGCCTGACCACAGATACCTTTCAATTGAAGACACAACTAGGCTTAATATGTCACCATAGCATAAATGTCTGTCATGTCATTTACAGCTTTTTTACAATCACTTTGCTATTTTCAGAACCCTGATGTCATTTTTCAAAACACAACTTAAAACAGTTATCACTTGTAACACAGGCTGTCTAATGTTCAAAGCATTGGATTGTGCATTCACATCTTCAAATAAATCTTGTAGTACTACTTTAGTAGTAATAGTAATACTTTGATGTTAAGTTGTATCATATTGAACAGGTGAGTTTTGTTGAATGAACAAATTATCTAAGTTGTATGTGTATTGTATCCAAGCAATTGAGAAAAGAGTTTTGAAAAATGTGCATTTTGATCATTGGTTGTGAGTTTTGTGTCTAGAGTTGTGAAAAATGACATCAAGGTTCTGAAAATAGTAGCAAAGTGATTGTAAAAAACTGTAAGATAGCTATGTCCAGAATAATTGTAATTTTACTACGCTGTTACAACTGAAGGTATTATGACTGTCTGTATAAAATTACAAATATAGCAAAATATTACTAATATACCTACCGCAAGACCACTCATCCATCACATTGTTCTGGGTGGAAAGGTACACTTAGTCCATGAGATAATAGTTGAAAAGTCCATGGTGCATATAGTCCATGAAGGAAAGGTTCAAAAGGCTATTAAAAAAAAAAACATGTGAAGTTGTGGAGGTAACTGTAGGTAGAACTGTAGGAAGTGTAGCCTGCGTGAACCCCTGGCACAAATTTGAATTTGTTCTGCAGGTTGGTCTGGAAAGTTTTCTGAATCACCAAAAACCCCGGAAGATGTATTTTCTTTGAAATTGAGTAAACAATTGCATTTTAAAACCTTTGTTTACAAGAAAGATGTTTTCTGCACTTCTGAAACGGGTTGGTAAGACTATATATAAAAATTAAAGTTTAATTTCACTGCTGGTTATGCCTGTGGTAGTTGTAAAACGGGAGGTCTGGAGAGAGGCCCAATAGGCTCCTTTCCAGACAGACCTGCAGGCCAAATTTGAATTAGCTAACGGGTTCGTCTGGGTTCACTCAGGCTAACAAGACTGCAAAAAGTACACAGTAAAAAGTGTGCCATTCATCATAACATGAAAAACTGTTCCACAAGGGACCTAAAACTAGCATTACAACGCAAGATTAAAACTAGCAAACAAGCTCATGACAAAGTATTTTGGAGGACTGTTCTCTTGTCAGATGAAAATTGTTTGGCCATAATGGGTGTAAAATGTCATTTTGTATCATTACTTCACACTTGGAGGTATCAAAGGAGAATAATTATGTGGATATTCTGATGACACTTACCTCAAACCTTAAATATCAATGGATCTTTGCACAGACATTGATCATAAGCTATACCATAATGGTATCAAGTGAGTTATGGATAACAATTCAGTTTTACAGTGCGCCCAATCACAAAGCTCTGTCCTTGGTCAAACTGAGTATTTGTGGGCTGAACTCCAAAAAGCAGGTTTGTGTAAAGGGGTCCACAAACTTGATCTAGTTGCACAGGTTTTGCCAGAAATAAGCTAAAATTCCTGCAGGGTTGTGCAGAGCTTGTGGAAGGTCAAAGTGTTTGATATGTTCATATCAATTTAGAGACACTGCCATTAAATATTGACAATGTATGGACGAGTGACCCTCTGATGATGTGTGACAATGGATAAGTAACAAAAATAAGTAAATAAGTAACATTTCTGGAATTTTGTATAATCAACATTTATATTGAAATAATTGAACTAACAGCCTATTGAAATAAAATGTCTGAAATAGATAACGAAACTGAGTTTGAATAGGCTACAGTATTCAGCCAAGGTTTATGCACAATGTATCTTGTGTCAGATCAGAAGATAGCTTGTCCCTAAATGTTAATTCCAGACAAATTAAAAAGTTAAATATGGTCCATTCATAGCCTATTTCGAACCAGTATGCTAGTTTCAGAGCCTTTATAACAATATTACACACAATTTGTCATCCCTGCAACTGGCAATTCATGTACAGAATTGGCTGGACTGTAGGCCTATGTAAACTAGTAAACTTGCCTCCATTATGCTAGGATAATTTCAAGCCTAAATAAAATTACATTGTAAATTGAAAATGTTGAAAGAAAATATTTGAAGAAAGCTTTCACTCAAAAATTCAACAGACCTCATTATGAACCAATATGACCACTGACAGTGAAGTTATTCACAGAACACCCTAGCCTGGGTGTTCCCATCCTGCACTGCGTGGTGATTTCATTCACACTGCTGAGGCAGTCTGGAAACTAACACCCAAATTTTCGCCTGATGTTGCTGACCAGTCACAGAACAGTGGAGAAAGCAAGACCATGATGAGCTATGCACAGACACATTTGATAGACATCCGTGCATGGCTCCCAATGAACGGTTCTGGGCATTTTTTCAAATACGAGAAAATGAACGTCTGGTTGCCAGACCACATCTCATTTGAGAAGTGGTATAGGCGCTAGCCAGGCTAAGAACACCCAGCCTGGAAAAATAAGAGAAATCACACTTCACTATTCCACCACTGGGTGGTAATATAGCATGAGACTGTTTAGTTGCACCAACAGCAGAAGGCTGATGATATTGAACTGCTCTTAAACTGCAGAATAACATAAGTTACGTTTTCACATTATAGTAATCAGATTATGTTAAGATATAGCTTCCAGTGGCCTGATATGTATTCACCTGAAATGATTAGTTAGCAGCACTTTAATCACATTTTGGAAAACATGTGTGCAGGTGTGCATTATAAAGATGTGATGTGATCAATTGCAAGTCAATGCCTATGTGTGTGTATCTGTGTGTGTGTGTGTGTGTGTGTGTAAGACCTGTATACTAGTATTCAGTATGTCAGTCTGTTACAGTGATAATGTTTGTCCAATTGGTGGCAGTAGAGCGATCAGCAGAATGTCAATTGTAGTGCTAGAAGAACAAGAGGAAGTGTGAAGAAAGCACATTGTGTGTTCAGACGTGTGATACAGTGGAATAAATGCAAACTTCAAACACCAGTGTCCTTATTTTAAATTGAGGTGTGTGTAATGTGTGTGGGGGGTTTATATTGAGTATAACCCTAATCTCTTAAAAACGTAAAAATCCCTTTGCACATCCAACTGGATTGCAGGTTCACAATTTGTAGACAAGAAAGGGTCACCACGGCACACTGGTATTGAACAACACATTTTGCATGCAGCATGCGAAACCTTGCTCAACCAAGAAAAGCAAATTTACTATTGTGCGGTGGTGACCCTTTCTTGTCCACTCTAATAATCACCTCAACTATGAGTATCAGACTTGTTGAAATAAAAAAACCTCTGCCCTTTACTACTCAGTATGTCGAGAAGCAGAAAGTCAGATAATTATGATATTACTGATTTTTAGTCAACATTTTGCACTTCACATACAGGCAAGATGCTAAGCCTGTCCTTATTTACATTGTCTATTCATGGGTTTCATCAGGTCCCTTTCCACTCTGTATAAAATCAAGCACCTATATGAATAGATGACAGTTGTGGAACAAGCTCCATGCAATATTATCAAGACTCAATGGACTGGCAATCTGAGTGCTGGACAACTATGACCATCTCCTTAAAGGTTTTGGTGACATGAGCAAATGAAAGAGATACTGGTTCGGCCACTGCAGTGTTTCAGTTTCAAATCATTGGCTCAAAAATGTTAAACTGGAGAGCATGAGTTTGCTTAAAGTACATCAAAACCCATATTTTATTTTATGTATAGCAATACAATTTACATATTAAATAACACTATAATAGAATGCTTTGATATAGCTTTCAACGAAAAAAAAAGAACAAAAAAGAAACCAAAACAAAAAAAAGTTTTTCTTTGTTTTGTGTTATTTCAGATTCCGAAAGAGGGGGCGACACCTGCCCCCTCTTAGGTTGGTGAATGGGACAAACTTATTCAGTGATTTACAACAGCTATTCCATTGCACACTTGGACAACAGAATTGTAAAATTGTAAAGGAAAATCAAACAAAAATGGGCAAAAAAAGAATATCACAATCACTGCCTTGGTTAATGTGAGGCGTTGCCTTGTTCTGGAATGTGATGGAGATAGCACAATGCATGGAGACAGACTTGGTTTCCACATGTTCACCACAAGAAAGAAAAAGGGGGACTTGGACCTAGAAAACAAAATAGATTTATATGAAAATATAAAATTCTATGATTATATACCATAGATACAAAGTTGTTTAAAGAGAATGGTTGGTTATAGAAGCAACAAACTCTGTACACACAGAAAGCTGTGGTTATACTAATGTTGATATTGATTAAGCGCGCTTGAGAAGAGCAATGCTCCAAAACAAAACAACATGAACTGCACAGGACAACACGAAAGAAAACAAATCAAAGAGAAAATATAGTGCTTCCCACAGAAGTATGTTTTTGTGACAAAGGAATGAATATGTCATTAACCCCAAATGTTGGAGAGTTGTGACTTAATTCAACAGCCTCCCGACAAGGAGACAAAGGACATCAAAACAACATTAATAACATAGTAATAAAGTTCATAACAATGGTACACATTGAATGCCTTGTTTCTTCATTCCACGGAGAGATGAATTCATAACTTCAATCAACCTACAAAAAGTTACATGTTTTCCTTTAGCATTTACCTCAGATTAAGTTTAAATGAGAGGATTATTATGAATGTTCAACTCTGATGCACAAGCACAGATTCAAAATGGCATCAAATCTAATCCATTCACTGAGCTTGTAAATAAAGAACAAAAAAAACAGCCATTTTGTCATCACCTCTGAGGAGGAATTTCAACACCATGTACTCCTATCAAGACACTGTAAAATGCTAAATAATGAGCTTAAGTCTTTGGTAAAACTTCATAAGTCAATATCCCCCTGCTTTATGTGGCGAGACAGCACAAGATATCTCTAATATCAAGCTGTCAATGATTTTGTGCAGAAATGTAATTATTGTTGAGAAAATTGTAGGGTGAATAAAAAAACAGCCGATATCTATTACCCTGGGGCAAAACTGACAATAGGGTTTGAATATTAACCTTAACTGGGGTCTGGCAAAAATGTGTAATCCACATTCAGAATTTCAAAATTCAATATGTGATGAAATATTTTCCCCATGCGGGACTTCAGTGTATTTGGCAAAATCAAACTACACCATACACAACATTGAATAGTTTCACACACCAGCACAGTCAAGCAATGCAGGGGGAATGTCAGTGCAGAGAAAGGCATTGAGAGGCTGCATGACGACTTCAGGAGCTCTCACTATGACAAAAAGGTCTATGATGGCATCCTTGTAATCTTTTGTTAGTCATAAATGAAGAGCTTTAAAAAAAAAAAAAATACAATGGGGCATATCACAAAATTCTCAGAGTATAAGTTATGCTTTACAGGACACAGTCACTTTGTAATTCAGCTCAACTCGGACACGATATATTGTTACTTGTCTTGTTTTTACCCCATATAGCAGCTTGCAGCATGAAGCAACAGATAAGTCAAACCAGCAGAGGGAGCAAGTCGGAAGGGTGTGAAATCAGCACTGTCAGAGAAGTGTGGTAGAACATCAGACCAAGTCTAGCAGGATCTAGTGAAGGGTCGATCGTGACAGCGAACATTTACAAAACCACAAGATATAATGATTACAATATATCCATATATATTAAAAGCATAATATGATTCATACAAAAGTAATAAGTTCACAGTAGCTGTTTTAATACCACCTTAGAAAAATTAACGTATGTGTTTTACCTTTCCAATATAATGCAGCAAGGAGCAAATGACGGCATTGGGATGCTTTAAAATAAAATAAAAAAGACAAATTCCCATATTGCTTGTCAGTGCCATAGAAACCTAAAGAAGTCAATTTTGAGAGAAGATTATTTCGCCAGCGCTGTGGGGCTTACAATGCCATGCAGGTGAACGCCGAGCTTAATCTCTGACTTTTCCATCTGGCGGGAGCTGGAAATGTGCATATGGGAATCGCTTTTGAAACGGTCCGGGAAGTTGAGTGGGTGAGCTTTTGTGATGGAATGTCAAAATCTGGGCGTCGGAAATCAACATCGTAGATCTGATCGGTTATAGGCAGTAACACTGATATTACGTAGTGCAAACTAGACAGAAGTGTGGTTTTGTCGTTGTGAACTCGAAAACATAGGTGCAAAATGTTCAGTAGGATAACATTAAGACATAAAATGGCAAAAAATAAATATCAAAAACTTTTTATCAGTGTAAAAAAGTAATCAGGTTATTTATTTAACCAAGAGTCTGGCAAAAAAGGCCTCGAAAAAGTCTGTCTCTAGTCCTTGAAGTTTTACAAAGTAAGTGCCTCTTCGTGGCTCCTCTGCCCCTCAGACGAGAGATTCCATGCTCTCGGCCGGGTCCGACTCGTCCGTGATGGCCATGGCTCCGTTTCTGTCCATGGACAAAGGGCCGGCTCCATTCTCCTTGGTGCTCACCAGACTGAGCATAGCTTTATAAAGGTACTGGTACTGGTCCTGGTAACACAGCAACAACAACAACAACGACAACAACAAAAGATAGCTGTTAGAGTAACACTGACACTGACAGAATTGAAACAATTTAGCAGCTAGCAGGACTAGAGGCACCTGCGCAGGATGGATCAGATCAACATTTTAAATAATCCTTCTCAAGTGACAGCTCGTGTTAAGTATGCTTTTGACTGGCACATGTGTTTGCTTGTAACCTCAAGCTTTGACATTTATGTTGGTAACGCTGGCATGTCAGCCTCACAGACATGAAACACATTCCCATGTGGATTCATATTTAACACAGCGAGGGGATGGGGAAAAAAACCAGACAAAGCATTATTCACTCACGATATCTGTAAAGACACCAGGCCTCATGAGGTTGATCATTTTGGCGACCTGATAGACGCCGACGGCATTCTCGTTCTCCAGCTGCTGCGAGAGGGTGGTTAGGGCACACAGCATCCCCGCCGACACCGCGCCAAACCTGGCACAGACCACAGAAGGGTTACACCGGAAAACAAACATAAACACACACACACACACACACACACACACACACACACACACACACACACACACAAACACACAACCACACAACCCTACACCAAACACACATATACACACAAGGCCGACGCTTTGCTCAGCAAGGGGTGGTGTGGCTCAAAGATTTGGGCGACTGCCAGGACTTTGCTGTTGCTTTTTCACGGCGTGATCATTTGTGTGTATTTGTGTGTGTTTGTGTGTGTGTGTGTGTGTGTGTGTGTGCGCACACACTGATTTGCATACAAACTTTGACGAGTTCAAAAATGTTGAATGCTGTTCCTGACACCTACACAATAGAGAGACGGGGGCTGAATACATTCCGCTGAAATTTGTCTTGGCGTCGATACAAAGTTATTCTTCAAAATGGGAAAATAAAGGACAAAGAACATGGCTGACTACACAGTAACTGGAGCACAGGCTCACCCCCCCCCCCAAAAAAAAAAAACAGTCGTAGCCTACTGCAGTGGGCATTTTTAGTATTCAGACCAATCCATCCATCCTCTATGCCTTGTTACACCAGGCTGGCTATTGCTTGAATTGAATGTTCCTGGCCCATGCTTCTCTAGGGAAAACAGAGAAGACCTAACTCACAGTTTACTAAGTGAAAGGTCTCTTAACAGCTTCTGGAAAGTTGAATAACTGAGTAATTGAGCAACTGAATAGCTATGCCCTTCTCAACCATAAACTGAAAAACCAGACCAAGACATTTAAAACAGCCATTAATGCATGGCCACCACATAACGAGGTCATGGTAACACAAAAGACTGGGCAGACTGCTTTTTTTTTCTTTCAATAAGGCAAAGCAAGCAGTCTCAAATCACAGTCCTCAATCACTTAAAGTGTGAGATACTTTCAGTGCAGTCGTGTGCATTCCCAGACAGCCATTAAATCCGACTGCGTCAAAGTAATCTTACCTTCTGCCGCCAATAACTGTAGCCTATTCATTTAATACAAAGCAAAGGATAAGATAGCGCCAGAATTTCAGAGCCCATGTCTGACTTCCATTTCAATTTAATACTACTTGGGAATTTAATTCACGATCCAGGCATTGAGGAAAAAAAATGCTCCACCACACAGAAGCTCCAATAGGTTTATCCCTAATCTGGCACAAATCTAGCCCAAATCCCAGGCAAGATCGGTTGGCCAGAAAGCAGCGGTTTAGGATGCCTGACGGTGCCTGTGTGCCGATTGGGACATTCACACGTTTTTTTTTCCTGGTCAGAGAAGATGGTGCGTTACACCTACTCGTCATGGACTATGGTGGGTCCGTCCCTGGTCATGGCCTCCTCCTTGATGACGTTGATGAGCTCGAAGGTGCTGCTGATTGGGGCGTCCGGGTTGGGCCACTTGGGGCACTGAAAGTGACGCACTTCCAGAACATAGTCGTCCTGATTGGACAATCAAAACAACACACAAAAGTGAGTAAGGAGAACAAGTAAAAGAACAGAATATGGTAAAGTGACTCACGATGACTTCTGACTCTTCTCACACACACACACAAATAGTCACACACACACACACACACACACACAAATAGTCACACACACACACACAAATAGTCACACACACACACGTCCCCATAGCACACATACACACCTGTGTGGCTTCCAGGATGAAGTCGTGGATGATGATCTGCTCCTCGTTGGAAAGGCAAAGTCTGTCTTTGCTGATGAGTGTGACTGTGAAGGCCTCACAGTTCATGGCCTCCTCTCTGCTGGGCCAGTACACAAACTCATCCTCCGCCTGACACACACACACACACACACACACACACACAGAACACAGAACACAACACAGTCAGGAGAGTTGAGCAATGCAAATAATGTATAGTTGGTAGGAAAAAGTTTCAGAAAGGAGGTGTTAAAGTTGGCTCCAGGTAATATAACTATAAAGACAACTACTACACTGATGGTAGCATCATTATTGTTACAGTTTATACTGTACGTGATCGTGGTCATTCATATTAGCCAGAGCGATACTTTTTTCCCCCCATTATCATTATAGCAGTCACATATGTGTATAGACATATTTCAGTCGCAGTTGTTGTGATATGTAGATGGAAACAAGGATACAAAGCGAAAGGATCAGTGAATAGTTTCTGTTAATTGGATCCTGAGCACGCATTCCTCAGCTCAATGGGCGTAGTTGTACAGCAGCCCAACGTGAGTGGCTGGAAAGTGGTCCTCACCAGTCCTTGGTTGTCGGGCAGCATGACGATGATTTGTGCGTTGTGATCCCAGATCATCCTCCAGAAGTCTTTCGTTGTGTGAGGCAAGGGATGCTGCGTGATGATGAACTCGTTGCTCCTGTAGTATCCCTGTGTTACCAATGCAGGACACAAAGTGCAAAGTTCAATCGTTGGTAAAACATTCAACGAAAGAAAGTCACAGCGGTACACGGCATCCGTTTTGAACTAGTCACCGCTAGTTTGTTTTTTTGTTAGAATCGTGTAAACCAAGCTGAACATGCCATGAGGTCTGGTGGTACAAAAATGAACAAAGAACACATGTCGGCTGTCTATCATAGGCTATTTAATAAGCTGGATAATTTCTGTAGCTGTATAAGTCCTTCTCACTAGGACACTTTCAAGCTTTTCAGTTTCTCAGAGTATAGTGATGTCTTGGTGAGAAGTGCTTTTAGCTTCCACTGAGGCAGGTCCCAGATGGAGGTAAATGATAGGCCTGATCAGAGAGAAAGGGGGGGGTGGGGGGGGGGGGTGGCACTCACCATTATGTAAGAGGCGTTGATGTAATCGGTCCCTTTCATCCCAGGCAACGGAGCCAGGCCCACTCGCGCTCTCTCCGCTAGGGGGAGCAAGAGGAACGCGCACGAGCCGTCAACTCAGAGACACAGGCAATCATTGAATCTGACAAGCTAGCGCTGAGGATCTGGACTGCATGCATTTTTTTACCCACAGCAGAAAGAAGAGAAAAAAAAACAAAAAAAAACACACACAAACAAACAGAGCTCTTTTTGCTTGGTTTCGGCGATATTTCAGAGCGAAGTGAACTCTCAGTTCTGGTGTGTGCGTTGAGCAGAAGGGGAGGGGGGACGAGGCGATGGGGTGGTGGTGGTGTGTGTGTGTGTGTGTGGGGGGGGGGGGGGCGCGAAGGCTGGGAGCTCAGAGGGAGGTACTCACAGGGGACCACGGAGGAGTTGCGGTTCTTCTCCTTGTTGCACTCCTTCTGCGCGCTGAAGCATTCCACGAAGCGCGCGTTGCACTGGGTCACCAACTGCCGAGAGAGACATGGGGGCGAGTGCGAGGGGTTAAACATTAAACAGAATGGAGAAATGCCAGCAGACCTCATCAAAGACCCCCGGAATCACTTCATGTGTTTCAAAGATGCGCGGCGTGGCTTTTGATTTACGACTCTTGTGCGACGCGGCAAACAAACCTCAACCCACCCGACGCACAGCTGTTGTGCTGCAGCGGAATTATGCCAAAAACACATTCTGTTTTGTACACACAGACAGACTTTGGCCTAACCACACAATATCAAAGGCAGTAATTCTGTCAACTTGCATGATATAAAATCATCAAAAACTATAGAAACATAATCATACATCTGTCCAGGGCATACCACAAAGTTAATAATTCCCACTTGAAGATGTGTAATCAAAATGAAAAACAAAACAAAACAAAACATTAGAATTTAATTAAATGTCTCTATGAGACATTACAACGGCAAGGAAATATTCAGCGGGCACAATGATGAAGTTAGAACGCGAGGCGGCCATCTACATGAAATGCAATGCGTCTCGCTGTTTTAGTGCCGCAGACACCATCTGACACAAGCGGCGAGCCAAATGACACGGTCCTGGTGACGGAGGAGAAAAACACCATCATAAAAGCCAATTAGGACGGGAAAGCGTCGTCGGCCCTGCGCTGAGCGATGGACTCGGGGCCCCCGCGTCGAGCTGAAAGGGCAGGCCTGCCTAATGATGAGAGGCGTTCTCAAAGTGGAGTCCGGCCGCCGACTCCACCGACTGACCGATCCCCGCTCCGCTCCGCTCCGTCGCTGGCCTGCCCGCTCCTCGGCCCGCTTCTAACGACGCCCTCATTTGCATTCTCTTTTGAACCCCAAAAAGAGATGACTCAAGACTCGCCACGAGCCATCTGCGAGGGTCAGACGACACACTCCCAGAGGGGAAAGAACACCGGGAAGAAGTGCCGGTGTATATGTGAGTGTGTATGTGAGTCAAGCTTTTTGAGAGTGTGTGTGTGTGTGTGTGTGTGTGTGTGCATGTGTGTGTGAGTGAGTATGTGTGTATGTGTGTGTGTGTGTGTGTGTGTGTGTGTGTGTGTGTGAGTATGTGAGTATGTGTGTGTGTGTGTGTGTGTGTGTGTGTGTGTGTGTGTGTGTGTGTGTGTGTGTGAGTGAGTATGCGTGTATGCGTGTATGTGTGTGTGTGTGTGTGTGTGTGTGTGTGTGTGTGTGTGTGTGTGTGTGTGTGTGAGTATGTGAGTATGTGTGTGTGAGTATGTGAGTATGTGTGTGTGTGTGTGTGTTTGTGTGTGTGCGTGGTGCAGAGGCTGACCTTGAACTGCTTCTCCAGGCGCGTCTTGCCCCCTGGCCCGGGCGTCAGGATGCTGTTGACGTAGCTGTGGAGCTGTGTGCCCAGCACCTCCGTCTCCTTGCCCAGGATGGCCTCCCTCAAGGCATCGTGAATGAAAATGTACTGCTCCTGAACGCAGACAGGAGGAGTCAGACAGAGAGAGAGAGAGAGAAAGAGAGAAAGAGAGAGAGAGCGATGAGAGAGAAAGAGAGAGTGACAAGAGAGACAGAGAGAAGAGATATAAAGGGAACAACAGAGAAGAGAGAGAGAGACAGACAGACAGAAGAGAGAGAGAACCAGAGAGAAGAGAGAGAGAGAGAGAGAGACAGAGAGAAGAGAGAGAGAGGAAACAACAGAGAAGAGAGAGAGAGAGACAGACATAAGAGAGAGAGAGAACCAGAGAGAAAAGACACAGAGACAAGGAGACCGCAAGAAGAGAGAGAGAGATAAAGTCAGTGTGAGACTGACAATGCAAAATTAGGCATCGTCGGTCTGTCCCATTTAAAGGGAGGCCTGGGGAGGAGATCTTACCTCTGTCTGGACCAGATAGTTGCGCTGGGTGCGGATGTGTTTAAGAAAGCCCAGGACGTTGACCGTGCCTTTGTCCTTTATCTGCTGCAGCATGCTGTCGATGACGATGTACGTGCCTGTGCGGCCAACACCAGCACTGAAGGGCAGACAGGAGTCTCGGTCAGACAAGGGACACACTCCAGAATAAACACACGAGTTCAGCTCAACATCTGTCTATGTGGAACAATCTAGATAGTTTGCGCATAAAAGTCTTTTTTACGCTTTGGAAGCCACAGACACTGTAGCGTCACCAGGCATACTTTTCTAATCAAGCTTTTAGTGTCTCTCTCTCACACACACACACACACACGTACACGTACACACACACACACACACACACACACACACACACACGTACACACGTACACACGTACACACGTACACACACGTACACACACACACACACACGTACACACGTACACACGTACACACACGTACACACACTCCCAGCTCTGCCAAAATGTCTGTATTTAGCTCTGTGTTTCCAGGTTCCCTCCCTCGTGCATGCAGAAGAAGTTAACGAGCGCGGCGCGGCGCAGCAGCTTAATGATTAACAGTGGAGGTTCAGAGGGGCAGGTGGAGAGTTCAAGCTCCCGCTCCCGCTCTCTCTGCCGTCCCTACGGAGAAGGAGGCTGGTGGGGGCAGTAAGGGGTGGAGGTTTGGGGGTGGGGGGTGTTATGTGACGGTGGTGTGGGGCTGCTGTAGCAGTGCTGGGAGGTCACTCCAGGTCACGGGCGCGGTAATGAGGGAAGAGGCGCAGTCGGCTGGCCAGCGCGGCCTGTAATTGACTGCGTGGAAGCAGCCCCCCTTTGCTCGCTGTGAAGGGTCATTATCTAACAGTGCCGGACAGATGACATTAGGAGGCGGTGCTCTCATTACGGCCGGAGCCCGGCACGGACAATTACAGTCCATTTCCCCGGCCACACCGCGGCTCTGTCTCCCAGATTAGGGCCCTCGGAAAAAGCCATGGCCGCCCTAATCAGACCGCCGGCTACTGTCTAGCAGAGTAACCTTAAAAACGGGGACGCATCGGGGGGTGCTGCGTTTTAAACACGGCGCTGGATTTGCCACCACTTAGACCTCTAGGCACGCACGCACACACACACACACACACACACACACACACACATTGATGGGACACACAGACTGTAGCCATGGTAGGATCATGATTCATGACCCAGGAAGAGGAAAAACACAGCGCCCTCTAGCGGCCTGGCGGTCAGTTTCCCTACCTGCAGTGCACCAGCATGGGGCCCATGTCGGGCGTCTGGGCGGCCGAGGACTTGCGCACAAAGGTGAGGACGGGCAGCGTGTACTCGGGCACGCCCATGTCCGGCCACTGGGTGTAGTGGTACTGGATGATGGTCCGCTCGCTCTGCCGTCCCTTGGGGTTGCCTTTCTGACCCTGTGACGGGCGACAAAAGATCGTGGGGAAGAGATGAAGCCAGCAGACATCGTGGGGGAGGCAGCATGTGGCATTACATCCTGAACTTGTGTTTGAAGTGATTTGGGGGCATTATGTCGTCTCTTCAACAGGATCTGCTGACTTTCTGAATTGGTTTAAATCTACTTAGCTAACAGCTACACGAGGAAAAGGAGAGAGAATGAATACGGAAGAGAGAGAGAGACAGACAGAGAAAGAGAGCGAAAAGGGAGAGACCAACCTTTTTCACTTTCGTGTTTCGCACTGTGAACCGTCTCAGCGTATAGCAGGCATACACCTTAGTGCTCTTCAGAGTCACCACAATGTTTCCGTACTCTTCGCTGTTTTCCGTGGGCCAGTACTGGTCACATTTTCTCTGTGAGGACACAACAAAACCCCCACCGAGTTAAACCTCAGTCCTCTGATGATGACACATTTTGTGACAGCACAGATATCAGATCTCATACACATAGTCATTTCCTGTGTATTAGCCGCATTGTGTATAAGCCGCAGGACAGTGTTTTATGCAAGTTAAAAGAAACAAAGCCATATTAATAACATATTAACTGCCCCCGTGTATTAACCTAATAGCTGAAGACCTTTTGCAAAATCAGAGTATAAGCTGCAGCTACTAGTTGGGAAATTACGGCTACAGTGATGAGAAGTGAGGGACATTTATTTGACCAGAGCGAGAGTACATACTCGTCCTTTCTCCACCAGGTTGGTGATCATGACGATGATGCTGGTGTTCTGCTCCCACACCATCCTCCAGAAGTCCTCGAATGTCGACTTCAGCGGCCCCTGAGCCGCGATGTAGGCTTTGGGCTTGTTGTATCCCTGTAGGGTACAGAGAAGAGTCCTGGGAACTGCACCCATACAAAATGGCCACACAGGAACAGAGGAAATGTCCCATAGAAAGGGATATGGACACGATGTGCAGAATGTTTAATAAAAGGATTAAAACTAGATGTGCCACATAGCGGTACAAAATATGACAGCCGCATTCACTCCACAAAATGTAATCATGCTTGTCAATTTGTCTCCATTTCCTACTCCATCCTCTACTCTACTACTGTGTGTTCGTTGTGAGTGTGTGTGTGTGTGTGCGCGTGTATTCATATGTGTGTGTGTGTGTGTGTGTGTGTGTGTGTGTGTGTGTGTGTGTGTGTGCGTGAGTATTCATGTGTGTGTGTGTGTGTGCGTGTATTCATGTGTGTGCGTGTGTGTGTGAGAGAGAGAGTGTGTGAGTCTTTCATCATCATCATCCTGTACCGGCAACCCTTTGCTCAACCCCACCATATGTGCAAATCTTGGGTGCAATCTCTAGTTATTCAGTGAAATCTGCCGTTTTTAACTTTTTTGGACCACTCAATCCCTATACTTGCCAATCCCTCCACTACACTGTGATATAATTAACCGACTTGGCTATGGCTATGGGTTCCAAGCTCTCTTCTATCAAAAGTGATCTACCGGTACATAATAACATAATAATAAGACTAAACAATACATTCATTAGAACAATGATAGTAACACATTCCACACTTACGTCAACATAGTTGGCGTTGATGTAGTCGCTGTGTTTGGAGTCCTTCCCTGCCAAGGGCCGTAACTTGACCCGACTGTGGTCATCTGTGGATCAACAGGACAAGCCAGGTCAGGGAAAAAAAAAAACAAAGAGAGCCTGTCTAATTCTTATTGGCTGTATGACAGCATGGCAAGTCCAACTCACAGGCGACGATGTTGATGTATCTGTTCTTGTGCTTGTTGTCAGGGTGATTCGAGTGTTCCGACGTGATTTTCATGTCCGCCGTGCACCGCTGCACCTCCTGGAGAACAGAACAAGACAGGACATGGGAGTCAAGCACACTGCGGGGCACAGAGGGACGAGATGTACACCATATTGCCATGCGATATGCACCAAACAACAAACTCCATCACTGCTTGATGGATAACATGGGTGTGTGCAAGTTTGTGCACTGTATCCATCTGCATGTGTGTGCGTGTGTACATACGTGAGTGTGCGTGCATCTGTGTGTGTATGTTTGTATGTATGTGCTGTATCCATCTGCATGTGTGTGTGTGGGGTCCTGTGTGTGTCCATCTGTGTGTGTATGTTTGTACTGTATCCATCTGCATGTGTGCGCATGTACGTGAGTGTGTGTGTCCATCTGTGTGTGTGTGTGTGTGTGCTCTCCATAGACTTGTAATCATGTTAAAGTGCTCATGTCTGAGGGAGCTGAGACGGATGTCCTCTCCACGCCATCTGTCTCAGTCTCAGCCCACTGCCTCACTGACACTGCTCCACTGAGCACCTCCGACTGAGCCACTCAGCATGTGCGTGTGTGCATGTGTGTGTGTGTGTGTGTGTGTGTGTGTGTGTGTGTGTGTGTGTGGACCTTCTTGTGTATGATGTGCGCTGTGTGTGTGTGTGTGTGTGTGTGTGTGTGTGTGTGTGTGGATCTGTCATTTTCTGCGCGCGTCAGTGAAGCTGTACGGATGTATGAGCCTGTATTCCATTTTCTCGCCATCTTCTCCGTCTTGTCAACAGCCTACACCAATATTTTTTTTTCAGGGTTGGGTTCTTCAAACTCAACGCACGCCCCCAACCCCCCCCCCCCCCAACCCCCAATCCCCCATTCCCATGGTGGCACGGAAGTGTGAATGCCAGAGTTCTTTTCCCGCCTGAAACATCCATCAAAGCTGCTATCTGAGGCGGCGAGTGGGCATCTCTGCAGAGTTCCCCGTTTGGAAAGGCAGCGGAAGTTATTTACTGCATGGATTTACAGCTGTGGCAGCGGAGGGAGGGAGGGAGGGAGGGAGGGAGGGAGGGAGAGAGGGATAGAGATGGAGAGAGGGAGGAAGAGAAGGGAACGCGGGAGGGATAGAGAGAGGTGTCCTGGACGCCTGGTCACGAGGCACCCGAGAGAGGCGCTGGGGGTATTTTGAGAGCGGAGGGAGCGGCCGGATATGAATGACTGGTGTGAGAGAAGGTGAGATGAGAATGAATGGTGTTTGGGTTGTGTGTGTGTGTGTGTGTGTGTGTGTGTGTGTGTGTGTCTGTATGCACGCAGAAGGAGAGGGCTTGAGTTATGCTGTGTGGCAGCTAGTGAATGCATTCGCCAGATGGCCTCCCTTTCTCTGAATCCAGTTCAAACACATGCATGTATGTGCTCTCTCTCTCTCTCTCTCACACACACACACACTCACACACACACACACACAAACACACACACACACACACACACACACCTCACTGACTCCTATTACCTGTGCCACAGAGAGCATGTCCCGGGCAGAGCCACTGGAGAGCTGCCCAGTCCTTGTGCAGAGGATCAATCACACACAGACACAGCTGGCCCTGTGTATGCCCACACACGAGCACAGTCATGCATGGCCACTGGAGCCAGCAGAAACATGTGTGCTAGTGTAAAACACGTGACATGGGAACAGGGTCCAGATGAGCCCGACTAGGGGAAAACAACCATGGGAATGGGTCAAGGGAGCTCATAAGGGGTGTGTGTGTTTGTGTGTGTGTGTGTGTGTGTGCAGCATTCAAGCAGATGACTAAATCTATCCACTGCCCTCTGCTCTTCCCAGAGGCTCCATGAGATGTGTCCATTGCCACACCTGAATGTGTGTGTGTGTGTGTGTGTGTGCAGCCTTCTGTAGCCACTATCACACTGCAGCCAGAACAGCTGTGTGTGTTATTTCAAGCCACTTCAAACTTCACATGGGATGTTTTGGTCACCTCACTCACTGCTGATGCTGATGATGACTCTCTGGTCTGTGAATGCAATAGAATACCCTCTCCATTCACCTCCAAAACCTCCACTTCCATTCACCTTAATGTTCCGACCCCAGCCACCTACACCTACCCCCCCCCCCCCGCCTTTTCCATCCCCACCCCACCCTCAGTTCTGCCTCTGTGTGCCTCTCCTCTCCTCTCCTCTCCTCTCCTCTCCTCTGCTCTCCTCCTTTCCGCTCCCATCGCAGGTTTTTACATGCCCTCCACGTCCTCCTCCCTCCCTGGCCCTGCGCGCACAAAGCCACTTGTCAGGAGGAGCTACGAGGAGCCCCCGGTGCAGAAACACAGTGTGGCTGGGTATGGGGTGGAGGTTCTGCAACAGTCCTCTTAGCAACCCACCCCCCCCCCACACACACACACACACCTCCTTTCTCCTGCCTGGATTTTGCAGGCTGAATCCCGGGCCAGACGACTATAGAGCTCCCCATTGAGGCCTGGAGCAGCTCCCTGAGTCCCACTTCCCCGTGTCCATCAAGCAGCCTGAGGGACAAAGCAGGGGGCCCTGGTGCTCCCCCTGTGCTACCCACAGGGACCCTCATTATCCCTGGATACCCTCAAACCACCCACCCACACATACACCCACCCCTGCTGCACACTATCCCCCTCTCCTCCAAATGCTCTCTCTCTCTCTCTCTCTCTCTCTCTCTCTCTCTCTCTCTCTGTCTGTCCGGTGTCTTACACTTGAGAGCTGGCAGACGGTGATAGAGAGAGAGAGAGGACTCTGAGGAACATGCAAGAGAAAGAAGAGAAAGCGTGTGAGTGGGAAAAAGACAGAGGGGGAGGAACAAGGGAGTGTAAAAAGGGGGGCAGTAAGAAAGAGAGAGAGAGAGAGAGAGAGAGAAAATGAGAGAGAGGGGAAAGGAAAGGGGGCATGAAGCTCCTCAGTATATTTTGGAATTACATTCCACTATGATACCTGCTAAAGCACTATCTTACACACACACACACACACAGACTTTAACCATGGTCCAAAAACATCTTTTTTGAGAGCTGGAGGCTTTCCACTAGTGAGCCACTTTAGTGTGTGTGTGTGTGTGTGTGTGTGTGTGTGTGTGTGTGTGTGTGTGTGTGTGTGTGTGTGTACGCCTGTGACCTGGGGCAGCCCCCCCCCCCCCCCCCTCCCCGCTACACCCCTCGCTCATCATAACCCCTCATATCCAACATGGATCAAAACAAGGCACAGGGATTACTGTCCATCAAACCCATCCTGCAGGGATAGAGAGAGAGAGAAGCCGCGCGTCCACTGCACTGGATGAAAAGCCTCTTACTGGAAACACAGAGAGATCACCTCCAGCACAGGCCTGAAAAGAGAGCCGCTGGAGGGGCCTGGATGGAGGAGACCATCAAAGGCTTTGGTGAGGAACCACAGGCCCATTTCCAGAGCACCATTAGAGTCCATGGACCTGTGCGAGATGAGCCCAGGCTTTTTGGTAATAAATGAGGCCCGCTTGGCTCAACGTAGCCGATGAATAATTGAGCCTCTTTGGCTCTTGGCAGGTGCCTCTCCGTTAACAGGTGAATGTTTATTTCATCTGACGGGAGCTCGGAGGGGCCACTGGGGTTCACCCCTCTGGATGTCCTCTGCGTGACTGTTCCCCGTGCGAATGCAAAACACACACACCGAACACAAGAGAGAGAGTTTCTTTGCAGGACAGCGGCGCGTGTTTGGGACGCTCCCCTCTGGCTCCGCTCTCACGCTTCGCTCTCACATCAACTTCCTGCTCAGATAGTCGGCTTAGGGTGAACAGCTAGAGAGAGAAATCTCCCTAAAAGCACAGCAGCTAGTCGAGAGAGAGGGAGAGAGAGAGAGTGAAAGAGAGAGAGAGAAATTGAGAGAAAGAGAGAGAGAGAGAGACACCATGAGACTATGAGAGAGAAGTGCAGACTGCTCACCTCAAAGTCCTCGGAGAAGCCATGCTGGTTGTTGGCGTACAGCTCAGAGATGTGCTTGAGGAACAGCTTGACGGAAATGGCCTCCATGTCATCTGAGCGGAGCAGAAAGGAAAAACAAATTACACACACAGAACGGCGAGGGTCAGAGGTCGCATTCCAGTACAGGCTGGGAGGAGTGTAAGATGGGAAACAGGGTTTAAGCGTTTGAAACTTGGGGAGTGAGATTCTGAGTGAGCAGATGGGAGCACTGGGGTAAAACCCCACAAGATTCTGGGGAAGTGTGTGTGTGTGTGTGTGTGTGTGTGTGGAGAGGATGTCTAGTTTTGGGGTGAGTGGTGATGGGGGGGGGGGGTACCCCATTCACCCCCCAGAGAGCCATCTTAAATATTTCAATGAGACAAATGAAAAAGCATGGATTATTCATGTTCCGCCAGCTTGTGTTTCTCGTAGGTGAGAGAAGTTCAGCGCTTTCATCTCGTCGACAGGGCCATAAATGATTCACGTCTAGTCTGTCTGTGGTTATCCACTTTGCTGGAGATGTGAGCTAAAAAGGAGAGAGAGGGACACCAGCTCCGATCCCACCACCCATCTCTCTCGGGCTGCTGGTGCGTGTGATCTATGATCTTGATGTGGAGACCCCCTCCCAACACACACACACACACACACACCCACACACACTCTTTTGGTCATGTCCACCCCCCATGTCGTGATGTGCTTGGCGGTACTCCCCTATGCCTGCGAGCGGTTTGTTCAGCAGAACTTCCAAGCGCTAACCGCGGCACGGGCGCCACATCTAGATCCCGTTAAAGGGAAAGTGACGCGCTTGGCAGCGCCGGCTGAATATGACTCCTGACAGCGCCGGCTGCAAAAACCAGGCGCGTTTACAAACACCCTCTGATCTCGCTCTTTTACCCCCCTCCACTCCTCTCATTAAACATCCGCCGTGTAGCGGCAGACCCGCCTCGGAAAAAAAAAAAAGAAAGAAATAAACAAACAGAATAGCACTTGCTCTAAACTGCAATTACGGATGCTAATGCAAGCTAAATAACATGTTTATACTTGTTGATCTGTCTCCTTGATCCGCTGCTTATTAGGCACTTGATCTCTGCGTGCAACACCATTTGCTGCTACTGTACAGTAGCTGCTACCACAAAGCTCTGCAGGCAACCGCATGTTCCAAAAGTGATTTCAATGAAGATGTTTAATAAGAACAAGCAGCACACTAAGAGTAGCCTAATGAAGGACTCAGAAAGACTTTGGGACGATTGGAGTGGAGACACTGAATTCGAGTGTGTGTGTGTGTGTGGGGGGCAGCCTCGTTAGTGGGGCCTGTGGTCCGCAGCACACGGTCCTACAAAGCTCTCTGCACTACCCCCAAACACCTCCCCTCCCCAAAAGAGAATCCCGTCTGGTTCAGTCGATGTGTCTTACAAGCATTGTTCCCACTCATCCCTCTAAATCTGTGGGCCCAGGCACTGCTTAGAAAACAGTGGGGGGCTGTCAGTCTTCCAGAGTGAAGGAGAACTGCATAGCGCAGTCACCCAGGAACTGACATCCTCTCCTCCTCTATTGTCTTTTTTCCTCCTCCTCAGAGATAGACAGAGAGCGAGGGAGGGAAGGAGGGGGAGAGGGAGAAGGAGAGAGGAAGAGGAGGGGTGGAGGGGTGTAAACATTCAAGGTTGAATATCAGGATCTATGAAGTGTGGATGCCTGGGTGAGTGCTCATGTCCTGGTCTGAGAGTGGGAAGGTGGTGGACTGTGTGTGTGTGTGGGGGGGGGGGGAGGGGGGGAGTAATCTGAGCCTTCGATTTGTCACTCATCACTCAGACCCACAGCACATCAATACACAGGCAAAGGAATACACAAAAAAATCCAAGTACCCCCCTCAGCAAAAACTAACAAACAAAAAACATGAAAATGCATACATACACACCCAGACTCACACACACAACCCTCTAATTCAACCATCATCAGTTCACATACTCAAAACTTTTCATTCTGCCTGGAGAAGAAAACTTCAACCATCACTGAACAAATTACCTGTCAAGTTCCTAACACAGCATGAACTCAACACAGCATGAACCGCGGGTGAAACCGTTGACCTACGAGAAAATAATACCCAAACAAGCCAAATGGCAGTAAAGTCTTCAGCCTCTTTCTCCCTCTCTCACTCTTTCTCTCTTTCTTGCTTTCTCTCTCTCTCTCTCTCTTTCTTGCTTTCTCTCTCTCTCTCTCTCTTTCTTGCTCTCTCTCTCTCTCTCTCTCGTTGAGGGCCCATTGTGGATCCATTATTCTGGATAAGTCAGGGCCCATAAATTGGATTCAGTTCACAGCGTTTGCGGCTTTGTCTGGGGGCTAATAGAATCAACCTGTAATCACTTCCATTACTCCATACGAGCCAGCGGGGCCAGATGGATGTAAACCACATTACCCAGAACGCCTCAGTTAGGCCATAATCTAAACTCATTGATCTCCTAAGCCTTATACTTTTGTAAATCAGCGAGTGCATCTCATGCAGTCGAGACCATCCAGCCACAGCAAGCTAATACCATCATTTTTTTTTTTTTGGTGAAGGGTATCCACAACTAAAACACCCCTTGCATATCCCATGAAGGTTTTTTCCAAAAGGGACTCAATTTAGAGGTCTTATTATAAGGCATAATGGCATAGTGGCAATTCATCTATATACAGGGTGCTTATGGGCTATTAGAAGTGGAGGAGACAGACTTCATTATGAGGCAAAGGAGGGTGGCAGTGAGGTGCCCACCATTAGACATGTCCCTCTGAATACCAACACTGTCTGGTGCCAAGCTGGCACAAAGGCAGCAAGGCCAACAGCACTCACACAAACTCTCTCTCTCACACACGCACACACAAAGACACAGACACACTCACACACACACACACACACACACAAAGACACAGACGCACACACACACACAGACGTACAAACAGGCACACAATTAGACCCAGGCCCTGTGCCATGGCTATTGTTAGAGCATCAATAAAGCTCAAAATTTGGGTTTGTTTTGAGGGCCTGTGTGAAATGCCCTGGCGAATGTGTCAGAGGGTGGAGTGAGAGCTAGCACCCCCCCCCCCAACACCAACAGAACAAATTCCTCTTTTCTCACCACACTCAGGCCTGAGAAAGCAACACCGCATTCAAATCCAACACACAAGACAGGGAGAAGCCGTCGGACAGATGGACGCCTGAAACGACCAGCCGAGGTTCTCCCGCAAGACTCAAAAGGCCTGAGAAAGCCTGGTGCCTTGACCTCGCGCTCGCACTCTGCCAAGTGAAGTAATCCCACCGCCGTGAAACGAGAGCGAACACTCACTGGAACGTGCGCCAACACTCGCCGAGAGACATCAAGTGCGCGGCATGGCAGACTGACAGGCTACTGATAACAGAAATAAACATCTCGCCGCCTCCTAGCGCTCGGAGCTCATTTTCACTTCCCCCTTGGCTTGAGAACTTCACTTGATCCAGGTCACGGGGAGATCAATGTGAAAAAGGGAATATCCTACCACTTTACACCTGCTGTCCCTGATTATTTCTTTTCTTGCGCGCACGCGCACACGCACACGCACACGCACACGCACACGCACACGCACACGCACACGCACACGCACACGCACACGCACACACACACACACACACTTTCCCAAACACCTTGAGGCAGATAAGCCACCCTGACAATATTCCAAGACTGAAAGTGTTTAACATGGGAGTATCCCTTGGAGGAATACTCCAGCGGGGAGCTAAAGGTAAATGCTAGCCTGGGGCTAGTCTGAGGATTAGGTTGCCTCACAGTTCCCAGGCCAGTTTGGAATAACAGTGGAAATGTGAGCAGGTGGATCTGTCCTGTGTGAGTCGAATGACAGCCTATTACTTTACTATTCACACAGGGTCTACGAGTGGGAACCAGAGAGGTCCAAGCACCAAGCCATTACTGGAATGCTTTTGCCCTTAAAATGTAAACTAACACATACAGTATATCAAATATTTAAATCTTAAGTATATGTACACTTAAATAAGTGTATGTACACACACACACACACACACACACAAGATACAGACACAGTATGTATGACATGCCCTTAAGAAACTACTCAATACATCCATCAACAACAGGTGAGCGTAATGTACTTCACATCTCATTTCATTTATAACACCCTCCGTTTAAAGCTAGCGTTCATTTCTCTTCTCTTCTCTTCTCCGTGTCCTTTTGTCTGGACTTAACAGAGGAGTGACCCCGGCCCACCCAAGGCACGGCTCTGGGCGCAGGAGTCACCACGGAGTGTCCTTACCTGGGATGGGGATGACAGGAATGCTCTCATTGGGAACCACCCGTGGGGAATTGCTGTCCTCCACATAGAAATGAGCCGTCTGGAAACACCTCCTGAGATACAGAGAGAGAGAGAGAGAGAGAGAGAGAGAGAGTAATAGAGAGAGAGAGAGACAGAGAGAGACAGAGAGAGAGAGAGAGAGAGAGCAGAAGGACCATGTGAATAATGCATCAGCTTCTGTCATGACAAACACCATAGGTGACAATCCCCACTAAAGTAAACACAGATGGCGCTGCGAGACATGGGACAGGATCAAGGTGTACTTTGAACTCCTGATGGAAAGAAACCGGCCTAATGCAAACACACTGGATCTGTTAGCACACAATCACTCCCAATGAATGTGTACCGATTAGAAAAGAGAGAAAAAAAAGACCACAGCTCTTAAACACACACACACTCACAGAGACACACACACACACACACACACAATTCAACGGCATAGCCAAGTCCAGAAGTCCGAAACATTGATATTAGTCTTTGACCTTACCCAAACTTGCACGACGGCGTACAAAAACAACTTGAACCTGCGCTCGCACTCATCCTTCTCCAAGTGCTGGAGAGGGCTGTCGTTCCTTCAACTATCACGAGACGGTGAGGTGACTACATGAAGGCAAACTCTGCTGTGTTTCGCAAGACAAACACGAACAAGGGGAGCATTTCCGCTAGGCGGACCGCTGTGGAAAACCACCACGCACACACACACACACACACACACACACCAGCACGCTCAGCAGGTGAATGAGAGGTCGTTCAAAAACACCAACAAGAACTTAAAAACAAAAACAGGTTTGGCTCCTTTCCTTGAGAGACTGAAACCAGCACAGCAGATACAATCACCAGCTTTAGGGTCTAAATGCTGCAGGGTGTTAACAAGGGGACAAGGAAAGCAGGAAAAATCTGTTGTGTGTGAAGGTATGTGTGTGCGTGCGTGTGTGTGTGTGTTTGTGTGCGCGTGTGTGTGTTTGCACTGGAGGGTGCATGGGTTAAGAAAGACTATACTACTAAGTGCAGAATCAGAAAGAGGTTCTAAGCAGCTTAACCTATAGAGCAATACTAAAGGTGTAACCTACAGAGCTACAGGTACACACTTTGACACACAAGCCTACTTGAAGAAAAGTTGCCATTAAAGAGCACACATTCTTCAAGTCGTTTGCGTTCAACCTCTTGTTCTTTCTCTCCCCCTGCCTCTCTCTCTCTCTCTCTCTCACACACACACACACACACACACAAGCACATGGCTCCAGCTCTGCGAGTGGAGGGAGTGTGGAGTAAGCTGGAGGGGCAGTAGAGTAGAGGAAGGGGGCGGCTGGTCAGCAGCCATGCGTCCATGGCTCCGAGTCCTACCTGTACTTGATGCAGAGCAGTGAGCACAGGCTGGTCATCCTACAGGACACGGAGGGAGTAGAGGACCGCGCAGGACGACAGCAGCGCGCACATGCTGCTGCCAAACCAAAGACTGGACAGACAGGCAGCGGGAGAGAGGGAGAGAGGGAGGGAGGGAGGGAGGGAGAGAGGGAGGTGGGGAACGAGAGAAGGGGCGGAGAGGGGGCCTGTCTGGATTACGTCACAACTGGCCACTTTTCTTTCATGCTGAGCCTCGAGGCGGAATGGGCACAACAACCCTCCACCCCCCCTCCCATCGGGGGAATACAGAATGCACTGCTGCCAATGCCAAAACTCAGGGTCTCTCCTGCAAACTGTTGCTCAAGGACAGTTTGCCTGCATGCGTGCATGTGTGCGAGTGTGTGCACGTGTAAGTGTGTGTGTGTTCGTGTGTACATGAATGTGTGTGTGTGTGTATGTGAGTGTGTGCGTGTGTACATGAATGTGTGTGTGTGTGTGTGTGTGTGTGTGTCAGTGTGTGCGTGCATGAGTGTGTGTGTGTACTGGGTGCGGAGTTAGTTGGGCTAAAGGTCGATCTGCCTGCTCTGGGATCAGTGATTACTCGCGGCCAATGGGCTGTCGGTAGGGCCTGGCTCCTCAATAGGATTAGGATTGCTCAACATTCCCCTCTCTCACAGGCCACTCCCCACCACCACCTCCTCCTCCTCCTCAGCCCTGCGCACCTGCTGTGACTCCTGCTACCTCCTCCAAGCCTGTCAGCTCCTTTGTTCTCGCCCGTGCAAAGCAGACACACACACACACACACACACACACACACACACACACACACACACACACACTCTAACAAGCACGCACACACACACAAGTACATGCACACAAAAGACCAATGTCACTGAAAAGGCCAGTGCATTGCGTTTCAGCAGCCATTCATTTGATGTAGCACTTATGATCTGCCATTTACACTTGCACTAGTCACTCAGCGCTGGCTAAGGCATAAGCTAGCAGCATACTTGATTACTGTAGAGTTAGGACTGCGTCTAAGAGCTTGATAATGTACTCTTACAATGAACGGCAGAATAAAGACAGAAATCAAAGTAAAAGCAAATCCCATTTTAAAACATTTGTCTGAAAACGACCAAGGCTTTCGATTGGACTTTTTGAAAGTCAATAGGCTGAGAAGAATAAAGTCAGACTCTCTCAAGATTTTTTTTTCTGCACTGACGTTGCCATTTACTTTGACGGCCTGAGGAGGAATGCAGTCGAGGAGAATCACAAGGGTGAGATGCTATCAGCTGAACGCGGGCCTTCTCACGGCTTCCACAACGTGTTCTCTTCTCACCACACAACAACGTCTACACAACTCACAGGCTGTGGGGGGGGCGCCCCCTTCTTTTTTGGTGGTCAAGACTTTTCGAACACTGTTCAGCACTTTAGTTCAACTTCAACTCACTTTAACTTTAACTTCGCACACTACTCCTTCTGCCATGTGGATGGACTGTTTGTGCTTACATTGCTCTGTGCTGATGTGTTCTCCTCGGGGGCCAGAGCCCAAGGCACCACCAAAGCCCTCAAAAGCCTCTTCTCACATTTGCAACTCATTTGCAACTTGCTGCATCATTCCACTTGTCTGCCTTATTTCCTGAGATGTACTGCATTTAAGCAAGGGAGCCATCTGTTGGCTCTTTGTGATAACCCCCACCAGGGTCTGTTGATCCTACTCATTCATCATCCATGTATGCAATCTGATCTCTGTGCATGTGTGAAGCTACTGTATATAAATATACTGTATGGGATGTATGTCATGCATGTATGTACATGTGCATGCGATTATGTTTGTATGCATGTTTATGTGCACGTAAGTGTAAGTAGGTAGAGATGGCATCTCAGCTTTTAAAAAGTTTTGAAGCTTTTCAACTAGTTTTGTATACATTTCAGCCCCTGACTGCAGTCTCTACTTTCTATCATGTTTCTATTTATATGCATGCATCATGTATGTACAGTATAGTCCTGTATGTGTGTATGAACATATGTAAGCACAGTCCCAGAGACACCTGCACTATCTTGCTTTCTTCAGTTTTCATCAGCTCCACTCCCCCCCCCCCCCATCAAATCACTGGAAGGTGGAAAGCGGCAATATGTCAACATCGTGCGTCTCAGCGGTGCTGGGTGTGTGCGCAACTCTGTGTGTGTGAGTGTGAGTGTGTGTGTGTGTGTGTGTGTGTGTGTGTGTGTGCACGAGTGTGCTTATGCATGTGTGTGTGTGTGCGTATGTATGTGTGTGTGTGTGTGTGTGTGTGTGTTCGCTTGTGCTTATGCATGTGTGTGTGTACAGTATGTGTGCGTGTGCTTATGCATGTGTGTGTGAGTGTGTGTGTGTGTGTGTGCGTGCGCTTATGTATGTGTGTGAGTGTGTGTGTCTGTGTGTGAGTGCTGAGGAGCGGAGATGAGCGAGAGAAACGAGGGAAGCGGGGCGGCGGGCAGGGCAGCCTGTCATCCACCTCTCCAGAGCCGCGTCACGGCCCGCGACACACACGACAGCACCCTGACACACACCACTGACACGCTCTGACCTCAGTGAAGTGTGTGTGTGTGTGTGTGTGTGTGTGTGTGTGCTTGAGTGAGTGAGTGAGTGAGTGAGAGAGAGAAACGGGTGGGAGGTTGAACTACCTCCCAAATACTGTCCTTCATGCAGGAGGCAGGGAAGAGTGTCTCTCTTCTCCTGCGTCGCTTACCCACATGAGTGACAGTGGAACAAGCAAAAGATGTGGGTGGGGGGAGAGGGAGTGTTGACTGCTACTTCCCTTGGGCTGCTGGGGAAGTGTAAGCATGAGAGACTGTGTGTGTGTGTGTGTGTGTGTGTGTGTGTGTACTGTATGCATGTGTGTGTGTCTTTTTGCAGTGCAGTCATCCTGTCACTGCATTGCCTTCTAACAGGCAGGGAAGACAACAGCCAGCCAGATTTTTCAAGCTATTAAGCTACTGAAGCTTAGTCACTGACGTATAGTCATTGTGACATGACGACAGGGCCCTGAATCTCTTTGTGATGTCCAAACAGCCACCCATCCACACTCATACACACTCACACCCACCACACACACACACACACAAGCTCCAAAAAAGCCCAAACTAGCCATTCAGCACCACGCAGCCTCCTAAATGCAGCTAATGAGATTGCTAACAGGCTCTGCAGCTCAGCAGGGCTGCCCTATCTGATTTGCGGCGCGGACTGGAGGTCGGCTCAGCGCCCTGTGAACATATGCGCCCGACTTAAGCTCAAACACTGCTCTTACTGTATGGAGAGGCTAATCTGCTCCAGTCTGCTACTAGCATTAGCGTCCTGTTGCCACCCCACCACCACCCCACCCACCCAACCTCTCTTCGCTTACAGTAGAGTCCCCCTCTCCAGAACTCTGCTTCACTGGCGCCCCTGGTGGTCACCGGCGGGACTGCAGCGTGGTGGTGTGGAGGTTGGGGCCCCAGCTGAGGTGAGAAGAGGCTAATTGGCATGCCACGGCACTGACCTTTCAGAGAGCCAGAGGGGCCGTGGGGGGGGGGAGGTGCTGATCTTGGCTGGGGAGGACAGAAGCTCTTTTGAACTGCCGTTGACATTTAAGAGAAAAAGGAGGGAAATGTGTTTGAAGTACTCCACAGTGAGCACGCTTTGATTGGCCACACAGAAGTGTAATCCAAACTGTAAGCACACATAAGCTAATTAAAGAGCAAGGCACGTATCTACTGTTTTTTTTTTTCATTTAAGTATCTGGGAGTATGCATGGAGATAGAGATTGTGCAT
>NC_085002.1:13855493-13857993 GCF_963854185.1 Sardina pilchardus | reverse complement strand
CCAAAGAGAGTGAGTAAAGAGTGGTAGAAGACAGTGAGTGAGGGTAGAGAGAGAGAGAGAGAGAGAGAGAGAGAGAGAGAGAGAGAGAGAGAGAGAGAGAGAGAGAGAGAGAACAGAATTGGCTGTGCAGAGATCCTGTGAAGGTAAAACACAAAGACAACATATAAAAGAGAGAAAGAAAAATGAAGAAAAGAGCGAGAGAGCGAGAGAAGAGAGAATGATAGATGGAAAGAGAGAGAGGTGAGAGGTCCATTTGTGGGAGTCTGGCGTGCTGAGTCATCAAGCCACTCCTCTCCTCGGTGTCGGAGTCAGTGTAAAATAATGCATGAGCTCATATATACCTGGCCCTAGGCTCTCTCTCTAACTGCATTAGAGTTCTCCCAAGTCCATTCCTGTGTGTGTGTGTGTGTGTGTGTGTGTGTGTGTGTGTGTGTGTGTGTTTGTGTGTGTTCGAGACAGCGTGTGCAAGCAAGCGAGAGAGAGACAGCGTGTGTGCGTGATGGGAAAAAAAGCAAGTGTTGACACCTCCGTTTCCACACACACACACACACACACACACACACACACCAGTGTTTGGGATGGAGCTGAGGTGGGGTTGTGCTGCCGCACGTCCGCCGACGGCCACTAGATGGCTCTGTTTGACCAGCCTTGCTGGCGTGGCTGCGAGGTATTTGCACGGATTGCGTCACGCCCCACTCCAAACACAGGCGGCATTCAAATTGCCAGTAATCTCAAAAGCAGAAGGTGTTTAATCACTGAGCATGTCAGAAAGCTGAACAACTCGCTGAAAAACTGAACTGTGTGTGTGTGTGCGTGTGTGTATTCTCTCTCTCTCTCTCTCTCTCTCTCTCTCTCTCTCTCTCTCTGCTCTGTGTTTTTTTATTCAAAGGGAAATCAGGCAGAAACCCTGTTTCGATTCGCCGGTGTCTCTCTCGCCCACTGCCGACCGGCGGCTGAGCCACCAGGGAACCATTACATGAAAACAATGCTAATTAAACTAATGGTACCTACACCTCAAGCATTACAGCGCATTAGCGCTAATAATGAGAGCTATATGAAGAACCGTACATTCGGAATAATATGCCTTCAAACAGTTGCTCATTTGCACGCCGGCTTTGACACTAATAAGTCTCAGCCGGCAGGATATGGCAGCGATATGATGTGATAGGTGTTTGTGTGTGTGTGTCTCTCTCTCTGTGGGTGTGTGGGTGTGTGTTTGTGCATTCGCGACTATGTGTGAGATGTGCGTATGCTTGTGGGGATGTCTTTCTCCCTCTATCAGAGTGTGTGTGTGTGTGTGTGTGTGTGTGTGTGCGTGCGTGTTTGTGTGTGTGTGTGTCCTCTGCAGCCGGGAAGCATGTCCTCTAGATAAGGCGGACGAGGCAGTGGGTCGGCTGTCAGTGGGGGCGGTGGCGGTGGCGGCGGCGGCAGTGCCGTGACGGTGTTATCGGGCAGGGAGCGGCACTGGGTGCCCTGCCAATCCACATCAGGCCAGCACCTGAGGGGCCACAGCCCCAGCCTGGAACTAAACCACCTCCATACCACCAGCCCTTCACTAGCATGGAGGGAGGGAGAGAGAGATAGAGATGGAGGGAGAGAGAGAGAGAGAGAGAGAGAGAGAAAGGGGGGGGGGGGGTGAGAGGTGGAGAGAGTGTGTGTGAGAGAGATAGATGGACGGCGAAAGGGAGAGATGCACCCAGACAGATAAACAGACAGGCCAAGATTGACAGCACAAGGGAGCGAGGAAGAGAGAGAGAGAGAGAGAGGGAGAGAGAGAGAGAAAGAACAAAAAAAAGGACAGGAAAAAAAAGGACAAAGATAGAGTGAGGCAGAGTGATAGACAAGACAAAGTGACAGGGGAAACAAAAGCAAAGAGAAAGAAAAAAGAAATAAAGGATGAAGGAAAATGAGGGCGAATGAGAGGAGATGGGTGCAGGCACCCCAGCGTGACACCGGGCAGTGGGAAGCGTGCTGGCAAGGGTGGCAGCGGGCAGATATGTGGGGATTTTTACGGCAGAGTGGAATCCGCTTGAGGGGGATCATTGTGTTCCACCTGGCGGCCTCTGGCCATGATGGATTAGCCCCGCTAACTCTGGGAGAGCTACACATGCAGGCGCCAGGCATTTACCTACAGACACACTTCAGCTACCATCACACATCACTCTCACTCTCTCTCTCTCTCTCTCTCTCTCACACACACACACACAAACAAACACAGATACACACTCTCTCTCTCTCTCTCTCTCATACATACACATGCTCACACACAAATAAACTTACACTAAGCCACTGTGTCTTTCTCACACACAGACACACACACACTCATCCACTCCGACTAGCCCTATCTCTGACACAGACACAGACACACACACGCACACACACACACACACACACAAAGTAGAGAGAGAGAGAGCCAGGACATAGGCCTACTGGAGGTGGGGACACTGACCAGCACAACAGAGCCAAGATACAGATAGCAGTAAAAGAGTTGCCTTCAGAG
>NC_085002.1:13840493-13850493 GCF_963854185.1 Sardina pilchardus | reverse complement strand
TAAAGAAAAACTGAGTGCATTTGGTGAAAGAGGTAGTGGAGTGCTCATTTCCTACTGGAAATGGTTTTGGGATAAACAGGCAGTTGGTATGGTTACACAGAGGCTAGGAGGAAACATCTCTCTCTCTCTCTCTCTCTCTCTCTCTCTGTGTGCTAAAAACAGGCCTGGAGAACTAGCAGTGACAGCCTCTTATATGTGTATGTGTGTGTGTGTGTGTGTGTATGTGTGTGTGTGTGTGTGTGTGTGTGTGTGTGTGTGTGTGTGTGTGTTCTGTTATTTTTCAATCCAGACCCCAGGGGCTAGAGGAGGTGGGGAAAAAAAAGGTTGATGGAGGAATAGTATGCAAAACCCCCCTCACGCCTGTCATTCCTGCACGCTCCATCTCCCCTGGTGCCTTTAAGCATAAAGAGGGCCTTATCAGAGGCCAGTATCAGCCGCTGCCTCTGCTCCGACACCAGCCCTCCAGTGTTGGCCTACACTCACACTCGTGCTGTTTCATCAATATGTACGACTAAAAAAAACCTCCCTTAATCAGAGCCAAATCTGTAAATCCTCAATATGGCAACATGCCTATGAGCCCCCCCACCCCACCCCCCCAATACCCTTATCCCTTTACCCCAACAAACACCCCCCACCCCACCCCCATGCATCCCACGCACACGTCCTCTTCGACAACAGATTATATTAGGATTGAAATCTTGCCCTGTCCTCAACGGGGGGATTTCTCCCCTCCCAACGCCCCCCCCCCCTCTCTCTCTCTTTTAATGTGCCCAAATCGCAGTGAGATTGGAGTGTAATCCTCTGTGAGTGACACAGCTCTTCTCTCAGCCTGCGTCCCAGTCGGCTCCTTCTGCTCGCCTGGTGAAAAAAGGCATGCTTCCCTGGGGGGGGAGCCTCCACAGGGCTGGGGGTAGCAGTGGGTGGTTTGGGGGGGGGGGGTATTGGCGGGTTAACTAATCCACTGGTTGGCAACCACGGCAACAGGCAGGCCCCCAGGTCCCGCAGCTGGGCGCTGGATGTTGATGCGTCGGTCCAGATGTTACAAATGGAACACTTTTAGGTGGAGCTGTCGCCGCAGAATAGCTGAGCATCGATCTACTCTTAAAAGCCACCCCTCAGCTACGTCTGTCACTCGCAATGACCTACTTCTCCCACTGATCAGGAACAAAAGAGGTAGCATGAGATACAGGAAGAGAGGGAGAGGAGGAGGAGAGAGAGAGAGAGAGGGAGAGACAGATATAGGAAAAGAGAGAGGGAGAGGAAGTGACTGAGACATGTGGGGGGGAGGGGTGCGCGCTGTCGTCTTCTATTCACTCTATTATCTCTTCGTGATGTTTCTTTTCACTACAAAACGCCCATGGAAAAAAACGCAACAAAAGACGTGAAAGAGTGCTTAATACGTGGAAACGACAGCCTAATGGCCAGATGACAGACAGGCAGGGAGAGGGAGAGGAACTAGTGATGGAGAAAAACGCTGTTTGGCGTTTTGATGGCTCCCAATTAACGCGAGGGGGTTATCGCCAGTGTCCGTTTGGCGAGTAGTCCTCCTTTTCACGATGATGGTTCCCTTTTTCGCGTCTCGACATGTCTGCCACATCGATTCATCGACCGAGCGCTGCGGAAGTGGGCGCCGCAGAGTGACGCAGATTCCTTTGAATTAACCACAATTCACATAGTCAGAAAATCAACCAAGGTCAAGGGAGGATTCAATTAATGCAGCATTATGGGTGTGGGGTGTGTGTGTGTGTGTGGAGTGTGTGTGAAAAAAGAAGTTCCATTGTACTGCAGTTCACAGATGACATTTAAACAGACTGCACTCCAACATAATGCCATTTTTCTCCATTTGATCGCCGATGGTCCGTTGGCAAAGCGACGGCCGCTGGCGGGGGAGAGAGAGAGGGAGCGAGAAAGAGAGAGTGAGAGAGAAAGGGACAGAGGGAGAGAAAAAGAGAGACTGATGGAGAGAGAAAGGAAAATGGAGAGAGTGCACTAAAGAGAGAGAGAGACAGAGAGAGAGAGAGAGATAGAGAGAGAGAGAGAGATAGAGAGAGAGAGAGAGAGAGAGAGAGGGAGAGAGAGAGAGCGCGAGCGAGCGAGAGAGAGAAAAAAAAATGCTAGGGGATTTAGGTCCTTATGGTTGGCCTTATGAAAGGGAAATGAGTATCTGCTGGGCTTGAAGGGGGAAAAAACCCTGTCTGCGCAAGGGGGTAGCCTGCCATTACCCATTCAGCCTCCTTCTCTCACACACACACACACACACTTTATCTCCACCTCTTGAACTAAGGAGGGAAGAGGAAGAGAGGGAGAGAGGGCGAGAGGAAGAACGGGAGGGGAAGTGAGAGAGTGAGAAAGAGAGATACTGAGTTGCACACTTCGTGACACCGGAGCCACTCCCGAGCAGTGGCATCTCTTGCTCACACGCTCTCGCTAAAAACAACCAAGTCCAAACACTTCATCTGCATGGAGACCTCAGCACAGACACCCCTGCCGCCCCCTCCTGAACTCCTAAGTAAACTCATTTGGGCTCATTAGGTCCCCCCCACACACACACACCATCCCCCGGCCGCTTCCCAGGATCATCTGGCTAACGGCGAGATGCCTGGCTCTTCTCGGATGTTCTGATTACGTGATACGTACATCGTGTCGCCCCAGGAATTTCCTCGCCGAGGGCATCAGAGCGAGTGCTGTGGGGGTGCTTACCTGCTTATAGGACACGAACACCGGTCGGCTGAAGATGATCCACTCCACCACCTTGCTGCAGGGTGGGGTGGTGAGTGACCCGATGTAGCGGTAGTAACTCCCCAATTGCGAAGGCAGCAGGTCCCTCAAAATGAATGGCTCCAGAAATGTCTCTTTCTCTGTTGGAGAAAGAAGCAGAAAGAAAATCATGAGTTCACCATTTTTCATTAACCCGGCCTGCATGTTCTGTAAGTGCAAGTGTGCAGTTGGCTAGCTCGTGTTAGCCCAAAAAAATATACACAGTTACAGAGTAGCACTTTCTCGATGTCAAAAAAAAAAAGAAAATCATTACTTCACCATTCTTTTTTTCCCTGCCACGGTTCAAGCGCACAGTGTACAGACAGCTTGTGTTAGCAGCCACTCAAAGAGTTAAAGGCATTAGCCAGAGCACTGAATGTGCCCTCATCAAATCCCCTATGACAAGCCTTTGATGCATTATAGCCAAATGGAGAGTTAGTTCCCCATTAATGACCACAGTCTTTACAGAAGCTGGGGCAGAATTCTGGGCTGCCGTTCGGCACTGAAGCCAAGCTAAAAGGTCCCCTGGCGGACATGGCCAAGATTTAGATGAACTCTCCTCTTTGAAGCTGACCAATCTGCCTGCCCACAAAATCTGTAGATTTCCCCCCAAATAATCCTGTTGTGATTGCAACGGTTATCAGTCAAATGATTGCCCAACACATGGCTGGCTTGGATTTATGATGAAAAAGAGCAAAGGCTGTATTAAAGGATTAGACCTTTTTTTATTATTATTATTTTGGAGACACAATGTGATTTCTCTCCCCACAAGACAAAATCAAGATAGCTCTGCTGTAGAAACCGAGGATGGGTGATAGGCAGCAAAGGAGAACAGAAAAAAAAAGCAACAACAAAAAAAAGAAAATGAAAGATAAATGACTCTAAAACCAAATCTATGTAAACCCACTGCATATTTTCAGATAGGAACTACAAAGAACATTTTCAGAATAGATGATGGAGCGAAATGGAGCTTAGCGTGAGAGAGAACACTGGCAACGCATCAGATGGAAAGTCAATACACATCACACGTGAGGATTACTGTCTGTGCTAGACAGACTCCTGAACTACACATGGGAGCTCTACCTGCCCCATTTGCTACCACCTTGCTGTATATATATATACTATATATTCGACCTTGGAAATACAATAATACTAATAATATTAACAATAATAATAAATGTAATTGAAAAAAAAATGCAAAGTCAGTAGAGCTAGGGTTGACTTCAAAGCTCCCTGGAAAAATGCTGAATCAATGAACTTGTAATTCGCTGTGTGAAGGGAGAGAGAGGGGAGCTCATTCCGGCTGTGTCGCCTGAGACATTTGGGAGAAGGCGACGGTTCAGTGGGTGAACAATGCCTCTGTGCTGATACGGGGTGCACAAAAGGGAGCAAACATTTATTCGAGAGCAAGACGCCGTGCCACGACCGTACCGTCAATGGGGCTCTCATTACCGACATGCGCCCTGAGATTTCCATCTCCTCCCAAAACAACAACAACAACACACGCACGCACACGCACACACACACAAAAAAAAACAATTCACAAGAAGTGCTCAATGCCATCAAGTAAGGCCTCGCTTCGCCACGCGCAAAGAGACGCTGAATTGCAGAACAGCTTCTGTGGGTCCCTATCAAAACTCCTTTTTTTAATTGCCAATGTATAGCGGAAGAGTACAGGACCGTATATCTCGTGCTAAGTAATTGCTTTCCACTGAAACTAATCATATCTCGTCGAGGGGGCTGAAATAAAATTGACAAAAGAGCACGGACGCGTACACATGCCATAACTTACTTCTACTCCCTCTTCTCCGTGTCAACCCTGCAGGGATGTGGAACATTAAGCAAATCAATTCCTTCAGCATCCTCTAGGGCTTCCGAGCTCTTCAGCTGTGTGCTCGCTAGTAATTACAAGCAGGGCCTTTCGCATTTAGAAGCTGTACCAGAGGCCGTTTATAAGCACCAATTCGGCGGTTAGGCTCTTTGAGTGCCAAGAAAATAAACCAGAAAAAAAAAAAAAAAAACGTGAAGTGGAGGACAGAATATGTTACTCTTTCCTTTTATTTTTGGACTTTTTCGGCGCAGTGCTGAGACTTTTTCTTTTTCTGTTGTGTCCACAGGAAGTGTCGCTTAGGGGGGGAAGGGGGGGGGACACAGGGGCTAATGACGCTTGTAGCTGCAGGGTGGCGCAGCGCTGGGTGGCATCGAAGTGAATCGCTGACTCTGAATCACATCGCCAGGGGGGCTGGTGGGTGGGGATGGCGGGGGTTGGTGAGTAAGACTGGGTGCGAGCAGCGCGCTCCACTCGTCCTCTCCACTATGCCGGCCTCTGTCCAGGTCTGCGGGGGTCGACTGTGCTCCCCACACAGCAGCAGATGCTACTGTAGCGCCTGAGGGCTGGAGCTGGGCCTTTGATAAGGGGACGCTGTACTGTAAGTCACTGGCTGGTGCGGCTAGATAAGCAGACGCTGAGGGAGGGGGGAGGGAGGGGGGGAGCATATGTGCAATAATCAATGACTGCTCATCCACATACTGTGCCATGCATGCGAACAAAACACAAGCATGGATTTTTGATTAAAGATTAAGATTACGGAGGGGGGGGGGGGGGGGGGGGGGGCTTTCCCAACGGGTCATGTCGTGGACATGTGTGTGGGGACTGCACTGGGGCTTAAGTCGAATCACTACATCCTCAGCCAGACAGGATATCTGCTTAAAGCCAAAAAGACGTAAACGGACACACACACACACACACACACACACACACACACATTTCTTTTCCACTCACTCACACACACATATCCTCACACAGTCACACTCCCATGTTTCATCTTGCCAAGTGTCTCTCAATATGTGACTTTGCACTTAGAACGTGTCCCAGCCCTTAACGTGTAATTAAATATTAAGAGTAAGTAACTTAATGGATGATTACTTAACAAGACAGCCCTTTCCTTCCTGTGCTCCCGGGAATTTTAAAAGAGACCGCACAAGCGCGAGCCGAAGCGCGAGTCAACAGCCGTGCTGCAATTAAGCGGGCGTCTTTCAAGAGCCGGGGCGCTTTGTACGAGTCCCTCAAAACCAGTGGGGTTGGCATCGCCTGGTCCTTTCATACTGATGCTGCCTGCCTGCGACTTTCTTGTCTGAAGAGTGGGACTCTGTGCGAGCGTGTTTCCTTCTGCTTCATTTGTGCGTGTTGTGTTATGTGTGTGTGTCTGTGTTTGTGTATGCATGAGAGAGAAGGAGAGACAGAGACCGAGAGAGAAAGGGAGATACAGAGGGAACGAGAGATGGAGAAAGTGCATAAGCAAGTGTATTTGATTTTTCTTAGCCTTGCTCAATCTGGACCATAATTCATTATCAAGTTGTATACCCCCTCCGCTCCCCCCCTCATCATCTTCCTCTTGCGCAGGAATCATCTCCCAGCTCTAGTTACACATGTTGTAAACAATATCACATTAACCATCATATCATAGCGTCCTTGGGTTTCTGCTTGGACCAATTAGGGCTCTGGCGGATGGCTGACGACATGGAGCCTCAGGTCTGGCAGCATCTCGGCATTTCACAGCTACTTCATCATTCTCCAGCCCAGACCACGGGATGAGATGAGTCAAAGACTGGGGATTTTAATCAAAGGCCATCAGTTGCCTTTAAGCCATGTATCTAAAGCTGGCATTTACGCTAGATTTATTGGGGCCAGAGACAGAGAGAAAACACACACACACACACACACACAAAACTTCCCTATCTCTCACATGAACACACAACGGCATCCACAATCTACACAGGCACACGCATTATTAAGATAGCCAAACAATTAGAGGTATTATTCATTTGTGGCCTGGTAGAGAGATATCTTTTCCCCCAGCTCAATGTGGGTTTAATATCACACACGATCCATCACCACATCACAGACCTCTCCATGTGCACTCCTGCCCACAGCAACGGGAATTCATTTGAGCCGGCCTGGGATGAAAACCCAAACAAGCACACACACACCTGCCTCCACTGCTTCCAGAGTCGTTGGATAGGCCGAACAGCCCCCTCTTATTTCAGAGCATTTCCTGAACAGATGACTTGAGTGGAACAGAGTAGAAGGTCGTTTTTTTTTTTTTTTTTGTTCAGCTATTCGGAACACGCTGTTTAAAAACGTTCTCATACCACCGATAACAAAAGAAATCTGAATTGTCTGGAATCCTCCATCCCCACAAATTGTTTGGAGTCATCCGCCCCTGTCTGACCCTTAAAAAAGTAATAAAAGGCTATTTTCACATGGAGACGCATGACGAGTCAATCACACATCTCAACAGGAGGCATAGATCCCAGACAGATGACACTGGCACTTCAAAGTGACAATTTCCAGAGTGCAAGTCCCCCGTGACAGAGAGCTCTTCTTTTCCTAACAGCTTACTTTGTGTCTGATAACTAGCAGGACATTTCAGAATCATTTTTTTACACTTTGTGTTTTCAAGGCCAGAGGTGATTCAAAATAAAGGCGGAGTTCTGAGACGGTATACGATAAACGATGATTTGGATCATGGATGATGTTTTCATTGTCTTTTTCGCGTCGGAGTTAATTAGACAAGGGTGTAACTTTTTCGATGGACTTGTTTAATCTAGGAGGTAGCGGCAGTACAGTGGTGTGGGCTGTGGGCTTGCAGGGTGTTGAACCGGGCGATGATTTGATTTCTTCACCTCTCTCGGTGAGCGGGAGGCTAAATGAGGCGATGGTGGCGGGTGTGTGGGGATGGAGAGGAGTTACAGTACAGCTAGACTCACCGTGATGGACCACTCCTCGGAGGCCATGGATGATGGGGTCCACAGCTGGATTGTCCTTCATACCCACCTGCAGAAAGAGAGAGAGACAGAGAGAGAGAGAGAGAGAGAGAGAGAGAGAGAGAGAGAGAGAGAGAGAGATGGGGAGAGAGGGAGAGAGAGAATGCTGGTGAGACTCACATTAACACGTCAGGGACGGGCTGAGATTTCTTTTCTGCCCTGTGTGAAAGAGAGTGTAGCGCCTCGTCTTCGGCGCCCGTGTATGTGTGAGAGAGAAGGGTTTATTTTCAATATTGATCGAGGGAGAGAGTTTGCACTTGGAAGAGAGGGAGCTGGAGAAATAACTTCAAAACCGAGTAAGACAGCTCAATGATGAGAGGTTCAAGGAGAAACATTATTTTTCATGGCTCTATTGGACTCAAAACTCAGATCCAATCCTTTATGTTGGTGCAGCTTGCAAAACAATGTACAAACACTATGATGTACCGCGCTGGATTTGAAATAAAACTGTCTGCTTTTATTAAACCTCTCTGTTTAACCGCCCGATCTTTACGGATCACACCGAGGATGAGTGTGGCCAGCTGCATGCCAAAAGCCTACAGGCAGCGAAGGAGGCTAGCAGGTCTGAAAATTCAAAAAATGAGACGGTCTGACTTTGTCTCTGGAATACGGAGAGGCTACATGAAAAACAAAACAGCAATTGATCCCACCCAGTTCAGTTCCCTCAGGCCTGTTAAAACAACAACAAAGTCAGAGGGAGAAAAGCTTTTTTCTGTTGATGCTACTGCACACATGGAGAGCCAGGTGTTGCACTATGTAGCTTTGGTGGAATAGAATAGACAAGTTACTCGTTGCCGCAAGCCGCACATTGAAAGATGATGCTAAAAGGGTGCCCCCGTGTGCTTGGAAAGTGACGACCAGGGGTAAATAAAAACTGTCCTGTGATGGGGTTCTACAGCGGAGATATTTCCGCTTGCAAGCGCTCCCCTCCCCTGTAGGCTGGCTGGAACTGCTGGAGACGAGGTCTGATAAGGAGGACTCCTGGGCACCGGCCTGTTGGACTGGGGGTGAGTCCGGGCCGGGGCCGTGCCGGACCCAGATCTCACCAGTACTACATGCAGCTGGGATGAGAAAGTGTTGTGGGTAGAGGGGGTGTGGGTGTTTGAAGGGGTTGTGGGGAGCTCCCCCCCCAAACACACACACACACACACACACACACACACACACACACACACACACACACACACACACACACACACACACACACACACACACACACACACACACACACACACACACACACACACACACACACACACACACCATCATCCCTGGTCTCTGAATCATGCTAATACTTCTAGCTGCCCGCGGGCCCCCAACCGCAGCTTCCACTAGAGTGCCCGTTCAGCGGGTCCACTTTGGCGATGGGCCGCACGCCAGGGCGGAGCAGCAAATCTTTCGTCGGGGGCTTTTGAGGGATCTTGCGCGAAAGATGGGCCCGGCCTGCCCTTCAGCAGTCCAAGAGATGAAACAGAATTACGGATCGGGCGCCTCTGGAGGGAGTGCTTTTGCTGCCGACGATCAGTGGGCCTCGGCACTTCTACAAAAAGGGGAACGGAGGAAGGAGGACGGGCAGTGAGCGCGATCGCCTAACGGCACTTCTGACTCGACACAGGCCCTCCAGGCCGAGGCGTGATGTGGAGCAACTTTGTGCGCGAGGAACAAAGACCCACCACATTGGTACTGCAGCCTCCTTTGAGTAACCTGGCATATAACAGACCACCACAGTGGGGAACAACACTGATTTAAAAACAACTGTTTTTATATATACAGTGAGGAGAAAATGTATTTGATACCATGCTAAAGTTGCCTAAAAAGAGGAATATAAAATCGTCATTTGACAATTGATCTTAATGTCTTAATTCAAAAATTGAGTAAAAATAAAACCGCTAAGTACGCCAATTTTCTTTGTGATGGAAGAATGTTTCGTAAATAAATAAATGTTCTTCCTAAATGCTAGGGGGAAGTAAGTATTTGACCCCCAATGTAACCCTATGGGAATTCAACACATAGGGTTAACATAGGGGCGGGCAGATTTTTATTTTTTAAGGCCAGCTATTTTATGGATTCAGGATATTATGCATCCTGATAAAGTTCCCTTGGCCGTTGGAATTAAGATAGCCCCACATCATTACATACCTTTCACCATAGCTAGAGATTGGCATGGTGCTTTTTCCAGTAGGCCTATTAGCCTGTTTGATGCTCATTGAGCTCAATGCAAATCAAACAGGCTAATAGGCCTACTGGAAAAAGCACCATGCCAATCTCTAGCTATGGTGAAGGGTATGTGATGATGTGGGGCTATTTTAATTTCAAAGGCCAAGGGAAATTTATCGGGATGCATAATATCCTAGATCCATGAAATAGCTGGCCTTTAAAAATAAAAATCTGCCTGCCCCTATGTTAACCCTATGTG
>NC_085002.1:13802993-13835493 GCF_963854185.1 Sardina pilchardus | reverse complement strand
AGACACAGAGGTGTAGTAGCAGGTGGGGGTGGTGCTGGTGGCGACCGTATTAAAGGTGGGGGTAATGGTCCACGTAAAGGCCCACTTAGCCAATCAATGGCACCAAATGAACTTTTAATCCTGCCAATTCAGACTGATAGAGATGACGATGGGATCATCCACCTCTTCTGTTTTCATTCAGTCTTACAATGGCTTTCACTCCCATATGGCCCTTAAGTATCAACAACAGATGTGCACACACACACACACACACACACACAGACACACAGACACACAGACACACACACACAGTCACTGATACAGACATACACACACACACACTCACAGATAGATAGACAATGATGCAAATACACACACACATGCACACGAAGAAATGATAAAAATGGAGGTTTTATCAGTTGAGGTGGGCATTTAAGGGCATTAGATCATTTATCTGCCGACATAAGAGACACTGCGGGCGTTGTTTAATGCAGCACAGCGCCATGGAGCTGGCCCCTGGATCCCCATGAATAAATGAGCTCTCACCTGAAAGAACACTGCCATGGCAGCTATTACCCGCTTCTCACGAATGGCTGTGTTAAGGCTGTCGAAATCATCTGAGTTATACATGTAGATCTGCATCTGTGAGGCGTAAAAGCAAAGGAGACAGAGAGAGAGCAAGAGAGAGCAAGAGAGAGAGAGAGAGAGAGAGAGAGAGAGAGAGAGAGGGAGGGAGAGAGAGGGGGAGAGAGAAATGGATAAAGTTAGTCATAAATATATATATTTATATCCACTAAGTGCAATAAAGAGACAATGGCCATTACAACACCTCAATAAATTTGACGTGTTAACGGCAAAGTAAAACCCAATCGTATTGTACACCTGGGCCCACTACATCCCGGTGAACCCGATCGGAGACAAGTGGAGACAGCTGTGCACGAGCGTTCACGGCAGGGCCAGTCGACTGGAGTTCCTCCTCCACGGACTGTCCTACATTCGGGATGACGAGATCTCTGGCAAGCGGAGCGGGCAGATATAAAAGCCTTGGCACGCCAGAGCCCTGAGTGGCGTGTCCAAACTGTGACGAAGCGCCTGTCTGCGCGCGTGTGTGTGTGTGTGTTTGTGTGTGTGTGATTTGAAGGGGAGGGGAGGGGGGGGTGGGGTGGGGAAGACGAGCACAAAAGAAAGTAGAAAAGACTAAAGTGACACAAACATCTCTGGCAAGAGTGCGCGCGCACGGCCTCTGTCTATGGCGTCACGCTAGTCGCTGGGCTGGGAGCGGCGAGCGCTAATTTCACCATCATTCGAGCCGCCTCAGATGTGCGACAGCTTCGGGAGGCTGTAGTGAGGCTCTTCAGATTCTTGACAGCACGCTGCTCAGCCAACTGTGTACCCCCATCTACCCCACACACACACACACACACACACACACACACACACACACACACACACACACACACACACACACACACACACACACACACACACACACACACACACACACACACACACACACACACACACACACACACACACACACACACACACACACACTCACACTCTCACTCTCTCTCTCTCTCTCTTGCTGCCACACTCCCCCTACTCTTCCTCCCTCTGCCAGGCAGTTGTCATGGTGACGTTACGAGTGAGTCATCGCAGTTCTACAGACACAATTCCATCTGTGGGATTAAGGTGGTGCCCAAACATCCTGAAATGGGTGGAGGTGGGGGTGGGGGCGCTTGATGAGGCCTTTAATCAAGGAAGATGGAGCGCTTTGCCTGGGCTAATGTGTTTAAGGCGTGTGTGTGTGTGCGTGCGTGTGTGTGTGTGTGTGTGTGTGTGTGACATCCCACTAAAAGGATGAAATCACACAAGCTATATCACGATCGCCAAAAAGGACAAGTCACAATGAAACAAACAATTCATAGCAAATTCAATGGGCAGACTGTCAGAGTGTGTATGAATGTGTGTGTCCATAAGGTGTGCAGTTGTGTGTGTCTGTACTGTATATCTGGGTAGGGTTGCATAGGAAGGCAGGAAGGACAGCTTTATGAAGATTGGTTGATCCCTCCCAACAAAACCCAATGGGCATCCCAGCACATAGAGTCTATTTCCCATTATGGTGAGATGGAAAATACAAGCCTACTCCACCAACAGAGCTAAAGAGCCCTGCACATCTCTGTGCGAGTCTGTTTGCTGTTTGTTGAGTGGATCCAAAATGGCCGTAGGGCAACACACAGTTTCGCCTCCCCCTTTTCTCTCCTCGCTCATCAGATCACCTCTGTCAATATAAAACCCACTAACCCCCCCCCCCCACACACACACACTTTCTCTCCACAGAGCTGTGATCCTCACACAAAGACTCGACGCACAGCCTGCCTTTGATCTATTCCAGTCGTAAACACTCCTGGAGTCTCATAATATGGATCACTCACAGTGTGTTTATGCATTCAGCCCGCCGACAGCCACGGCCCTAATGCCTCCCTGTGACGGCGCAGGGTGTCTAACAGACAATGATTAATGACAATAATACCTGCCGCCGTGGCACTTTAAATGCTCACGCGACTGTGTAAAGCACGGGTAAAACCTGATGAGAGAGAGGGGAGAGAGAGAGCGAGACAGAGAGGAGAGAGTAAGAGACGGAGAGAGAGAGAGAGAGAGAGAGAGAGAGAGAGAGAGAGAGAGAGAGAGAGAGAGGAGAGAGAGAGAGAGAGAGAGAGAGAGATTGAGAGCGGGAGCTTCATTCCCATAAATAAGAGAAGGCCCGTCTGCGTGGTGGGGCCCTACATATTTTAACCTCTTTGTATGGAGAGCCACGAATCTGTAGTCAGTTGGCGTTCCACCAAGAGCCAAAGTGACAGGTGGTGACATGTCCGCCATACGCATTCTGTGAGGAAGGGCGGAGGAGGTGGAGGAGGGGTGGGAGCAAAAACAGAAAAGGGAAGAGAACGCGCACGGAATACAAGATCCAGGCCGGTGACGGAGAACGTGACGCGACCCGGCAGACCCCCAGCAGACCAGGGTGCCTCATATATTCTGTGTTGCCATTTTTGTCGAAAAAAAAAAAACTTAAGTGGTGAGAGAAGAGCAATCACACACGCACACACACACACACACGCACACGCAATCACACACGCACACACACACCTCACCCTTTCAGCCCTTTCTTCTGATGTCATCAAGCTAGGACAAAACATATTGCTCTCCACTGAATTTGCTCTGCCTTTGTTTTCCCACTCTGTCTCAAAGAGTCGGCTACTTAACTCTCTGCATCTCTCCCTCTCCCCCACCTCTCTCTCTCCCTCCCTCCCTCTCCATCTCTCTTCCCCCTCCTCTCCCTCTTCCTCCATCTCTCTCACTCTCTATCCCCCTCTCTGATGGCTAATGGAGGAAGCCACGTGGCCTTGCCGATGCTACGGGGATGATAGATTATGCTAAGTGCCAAGTTACTTGCACATTTAGTGCAGACGTGCCAATAATTTATTCAGGCAGAGGAGAGGGAGAGGGAGAGAAAAGGAAAGCGAGAGGGAGGTGGGGGTTGTGAGTAGGGGGGGTCGTTCCATGCCATCAACAGCCATTCCAGAAAGCATTATCTGTACCAAATGAGCCTTGCAGCTGGATTAAATATTGTTTAGTGTTGGCTGGTAGGCCAGGGGTGGAGGGAGGGAGGGAGGGGTGGAGGGAGGAGGGGCTGTTTTACAGACTTTAGTGCCTCCTCACAGGTGACCTCGCATGGTGGAACCACAAGAGGGGGGAAATGCTATGTGCTCTACAAAGAGTGGCGCGTGTATACATACGTATACACACAATAATACAGTATGTACACACAGGCAACGCAAACACACACACACACACACACACACACTCAGTAAGAGAGATAAGATTAGGGAACATGCTGACCATGTATGCTCGAGTTTACACGTGTGACTGTGGGAGTGTATGTAAAGAATGTAAACAAGCCTAGCTCTTTGTAGAATGCATCACGTGTGTGTACACATATTTGTGTGTGTGTGTGTGTGTGTACACATATTTGTGTGTGTGTGTGTGTATGTAAATACATATGTGTGCATGCTTGCTGACATTCCCATGTGAGCGCAAACACAAGCAAGGTTATGAGGGCCTCTCCTCCCCTGACTCCCGTGCTTGAAGGCCTGGGTAAATATGCGGAGGCTTTAGGGAGAAGCCAGCCGCCCTCCGTCAACTCCGCCCCCCCCCCGCCTCCGCCCCCCGCCCCCCCCCCCCCCCCCATCGACACGCAGGTCTGGTAGAGCCGCAGTGGCACTGCTCCGTTAATACATAACACCAACGGGGACCTTTGCACTCCTGTGATGCTCAATGAGCACAAGAGGTGCTTGAAGAGGGCGAGTGAAAAACAGAGAGAGAGAGAGAGGGAGAGAGGGAGAGAGAGAAAGAGACAGAGGGCAAAAGGAAAAAGAGACACATACACCAAAAGATCAGGGAGTGCATATAAGTAAGTATAAGTACATATACTCTTTTGATCCTGTGAAGAAAATTTATCCCAACCCCTGAATTAGTGAAACACACGCAGCACACGGCGAGGTGAAGCACACACTAACCCGGAGCAGTGAGCTGCCTGCCACAGCGGTGCTCGGGGAGCAGAGAGGGGTTACAGTAGGTGCCTCGCTCAAGGGCACTTCAGCCGTGGATGAAGGCATGAAGGCTCCGGGTTAAAAGAGGCTAGCGATGGAAGAGAGTAAAATGTAGCGCCTCACATGTTAGCATGACCACATGCTGCCCCTTGGAGCAAGTAACCCAGAATAGGAAAGCAAAAAGAAGCAGGCTGGCTGAGGAGATCTGAGGAGGAAGAGAGAGAGCCTTCAGGCAAGCTCCTCGCTCTGTTCCCCTCTCTCCACCTCCCCACAGCCACGTATGGAGGACAACCAGAGACAATGGAGCCCAACGACAACAGCTCAGAACCATGAGGGTCCTCTGCCTAAAGTGACAAGCAGTATGCGGGTGGTGCGTCGGAGAGAGCTGGCCAGACTCACACAGAGGTGACCTTGAGAAAGGTGCTAGACGATCCTGCTTGCTTGCTTTCTTTCTCTCTCTCTCTCTCTCTCTCTCTCTCTCTGTTTTTCCTCTTCCTGTGCCTGTGCTGTGTGTCTCAAGAATACTGAGCGTGCCAGCAAGCTGGGGCCGGGGTTATTTTAAGAAATAATATCAAAATAAAATCCAGAAGACCATGAAAACGGCGCTCTCCTCCGTGAGGCGTTTAATTCGGAGACTTCACAACGCGGAATGGCTTCGAGGGAGGGAAAAAATAACAACATGCATCATAACCTTGATGGGGATCAATAGCATCGTTTCTGGAGTTCTTTTGTTTTTTTTCTCTCTCTCTCTGATGGAGGGGGGAGGGGGAAAGCCTGCCTACTGAGAGGGCCCCGCTTGACTCTGCTCCAAACGTTCACGTGTTTTCCTGCCGAGCGCTTTGAACGCGGCCCACCCGCTGCTCTGCCAAAGGAGTCCATTTCAAATCTCGGGAAAATTATGGCGACCGGATCCCCCCCACCACACAAACACCCACACACACACAACTCCCCCCGATCGAAGTCTGACTTTCAACGTCCCCACAATTCAAGGGGTCTTTAAAGGGGGGGTCAAGGTCGCGATCTAAAAATACCGCTTCCTCAAGCTGACGGCAACACAAACGCGGTGATGTATCCTCGCTTTTTTCCGGACAATAAACTCTTTCAACGGACAAAAGGGAGGGGGATAAAAGAGCCACAACAGCTCTCCACAACATCAAAGGCACAGGGGGAAGTCGTCTGACCCACTAATTACAACCAATCAGCGGCTTCCTACGTGGTTGCATCCGCAGGCTGACATTCAGAGTCATTTGTGTCTGTCTTTGTGTTCGCCGGGATAAACGTATTGACCGTCTATCTCAATTCAAACATTAGCCAATTAGCTTCAACCCCCACGGCATCATTCACTCATTGGTGTTCTCGGGAGTCAATCCATATCCTTCTGCTCGTTGGCGTGTCCGTCGACGGCTTCAAGCTTTTCAGTCGCCTTTTATGACCCCCCCCCACCCCTCTTCCCCACAATCAAAAGGGGTTAATATGAAGCTCCAGAACAAATAAAACAACTGCCAATCTGAATCTATCACACGCCAGCATTTCTGCTGAATCCCATCCAGCTGTTCCGTTTTTAAAATTCAATGCCCCTCACACTTCATGTAGCGTAAAAGAAGAGCATAAAAAGGCCAATTTCCGTCAACCTGCTTTGCACACAACACCGACGGCGAAACGCTACGAAACACGGCGACCGCGGAGGAGGAGACAATGCGAGACAGGCGACGGGCTCTCGCCTTCCCTTTTGTGCCGGCCGAACAAAATGTAATTACCGCCCGGTCTGCATAAGACACGCTCTGGTTCAGTGGTCAGGGCGCCACACGATTAGTCTCAGGAGTCACTGGAGCTCTGTGGATTTCCCCCGCATTAATAACGTTTCTCCGCCCGCAACTATTTACACTCGATGGAGCGACACGACTCGAGACGAGTCGGGGGGCCCACGCACGAGGCCCGACGGATGGCCAGCATAGCGGTGCCTCGCGTGTAATTAGCACCGCCATTCATCAGAGGTGTCGGACGGCACTGAAAGAGTCCTTTCAAGGTCGTGTGTGAGAGTGTGTGTGTGTGTGTGTGTGTGTGTGTGAGAGAGTGTGTGTGACACGATTACAGACATTCATAGCTTTCATACTTAGGAATGCATAGAAATGTAGACACATACTCACACAAAAGACAAATGTTTGCATTTCTGTGCAGGTGTCTTCAGGTCTATGCACACAAAAACACACACAAACACACACACACATACACACACACATTCATCCAAAACACCAACAGTGACTAAGATATCCAATATTCACAGGAGAGGAAATATGTAAGCGGGAGAAAGAAAATCAACATTAATGGCTTTCTGAAATTAATCATACATGCGGCAGGGTGACACTCTAATGGATCATCATTATAAATATTCTAAATGCCCTGAGTGTGGGCATAAGACACGGGAGCCTGTGGCCTGGGCTATCCATTTCTCACCGGAGCAGCGGCAGAGGCCTTTTTTTTTTTTTTTTGTCGAGCAACGGGGGCCCTGTGCTCATCGATTTCTGCACTTCATCCCTTTAAAACAACAGCCGTCAACATGAGGGAGCGAGATAAACGATGACCAGGTCCTCGGGGGACTGCCTCTCAAAGATTTCCCATCCGTCCTCTTAACGTCCCCGCACCGCCGCAACCCCGCCATCCCGCGGGCCTCCGACATGCACACACACACACACACACGCACTAACAGAGCAGCCGACCTCCCCTCTTGTTGTTTGTCTTAAACCCGATTCCCCCCCACTACAAACTCGCGCTCTGAGAAAACAAGCACGCCGAGGAAAAGAAAAAGGAAAGAAAAAAAAGAAAGAGACAGCGATTTGACTCCTTCTGGAAAAACTCATGAAAAACTGACTAAAGAAGAAGACGCGTGAGGTCTACTAGACGACTGCAGAGGGCACACCCAGAGGGTGGAGAGCCTCGGACGCCGGCAGCCCTCCAGAGCTGCTCCTCTTAGGCCAAACACCAGCAGAGGAAATGGTTAATCCAGCTTCCCCTGGAGGTACATTTGGGACCCCCCCTCTTCCCCTGCTCCCCCCGACCACCCCCCCCCCCCCCCTTCCTTTAGAGAGCTGCACTGTTCAACACTTTGCCAAATTGAATTTATCCCTTATTGACATTTCTCCAGGCGGGATGCTGAAACTCCGCGGACGTTCGCAAGGACAGACGAAAAACTCATTGCCTTATTGCGGACTCCCAGAGCATCGCCCTGTCCGCTATCTGTCTGCTGGTGAACTTCAGAGAGGATGAAAAATAAACAACCACACAGCTACATATACAGCTACATATACACACAGGCACACACACAAACACAGACATATACATAATATATATATGTGTTGTGTGTGTGTATTCTCTCTCTCACACACACACACACACACACACACACACACACACACTGACACAAGCACACTCTTGCATGCACGCACACACACGCGCCCACCAAAATATCATTTTAAAACAGCAAAGGAAAAAAAAAAGCAAATATAATATCAAAATGTCAAAAACGCACTAGAAGCATAGAGAGCAAGGTGGGAAAAAACAAGCCAATTCAGCCAAAGAGACGACTGGTAGATGTGTGCGTGTGTGTGTATGTGTGTGTGTGTGTGTGTGTGTGTGTGTGTGGCTGGGATGTGATCCACATCTTGAGAGGTGACACGTGGCAGGAACATAGAGCTCACGCTTGAGCGGAGCACACCTCAGCTTCCCTCACAACCTGTTTTACAGACGGAGACGGAGACGGAGAGGGGGAGGGAGGAGGAGGAGGAGGAGGAGGAGGAGGAGGAGGAGGAACGCTACGATTCCTCAACTGCGCACTGCAAATCAAACTCCCGTCTCCTCTTCTGTCAAAAACGCCTGTCTGCCCAGCAATCAGCACCAGGCAGCAGTGAGGGAGGGAGAGAGGGAGGGAGAGAAAACTAGAGAAGGATAAAAGAGAGAGAGAGAGAGAGAGAGAGAGAGAGAGAGAGAGAGAGAGAGAGAGAGAGAGAGCAAATGAGGGAAGACAAGGAGGGGGCATGGTTGGGGAAGCTTCTTGAAACAAAGCTACAAAAACAGTGAGGTAGATGTGCCCCTCCCAGTCCCCCAGTCCCCCCGTCCCCCTTCAAAAAACTAAAAAAGCTAAAATATTCATGGCCACAATATGGCTACAGTGGCCTACTTCTGTTGGTCATTGAGTACAATGCAACACTATCAACTTGCAATGCTTAGCCATCCTTGCTGGGTGAGTTTGCCGGACCTTCTTTCTGGCAACTGGCAACCCTCTTTTGACACTGAACAATGATCCACAACTAGTGCTGGGTGCTCAGGTCATGGCTTTTCTAAGACCCATCGAGAGAAGGCCACAGCTGCAAGCCTCAGCCCAGCAAGAGTCTCTGCCTGTGGGGGGAAACAGCCCGAACATAAGGGTCCTTTACTGTGCTCTCAATAGACAGCTCCTCTCACCAAGGCCGCCGAATGAAAAGGGACGAGTGGCACAGTAAGGCTCCAGGTCGTGACGAGTTCAGATGCGAAACCCCTCTTAAATCCGTATGACCACTTTTCTTTTAAATGAGCGATTTTTTTGAAGCAAAATGATTTGATTGGTGTATATACTGTACTATGTATGAAGAGCATTCACTCACCATCGTTGTCTATTTATATTTTTGACAGAGGTGGCGTTTAGAGGGTTTTTGCATGAGCTCTTCATATGATCTCTGTGACATATCCGCCACTGGTTGTGCTGCATGGTGTCATCTGAAGTACTTTCAAGGAACGCACTTGACAAGTATTCAAATGCACAAGTGCTCTCTCTGTAGTATGGAAATATATCTTTCAAATGAACGGAGACTCTGGGTCTGCCACTGTCTAGTATAGTCCAACCTCTGATCTTACTGGAAGTTTGACTGTGTTTCAGAAACAGCCACTTCATGGCACACTCCCCCCTCCCCCTGCATAAAATAATTTCCCTCGGTTTGAAGTTATTTGCCGGCAGATAATTCTGTTCACATTGCCGCAGTGGAATCCGAAAAAAAAAGCAGCAAGAGATGCATTAAGATATCTCAGAATCCTGGTCCCTCCTCTTCAATTTTGCGGTTATTATTTTCCTGTGAAATCTGGAAAATATTGCTTTTGAGAAAAACAAAAGGGAGGGGAGCCTGCCACCGAAATGAGATTATTAAAAATGGTATCAAGCCAGGAAAAGAACTGGGACAACATCTATTTGCCCTCCAGGTAACATGGAGCTTTTAGAGAATGGATGTGTTTTTCGGTGTCAGTGAGGACAGCCAGGGAAATATAACATTATGTTAGGAATTGCACACCTTCCTTTTCCAGAAGATGGGCAATAATAAATAAAGCAGAGAGAAAATAAATTCAAAAAAGGGAAGCCCAGGCTATGGCAGTCATCAGTTATCTTTGAAGGTTTAATGGAACGTAGCTGTGATGGCAGGGAGAAGAGTGAAGGGGAAGAGAGAACGACAGAGAGGGAGGTGGAGGAGGAGGAGGAGGAGGAGGAGGAGGAGGAGGAGGAGGAGGAGGAGGAGAGACCCAATGCCGCACTTTCTTCCTTTTCTTTTTCTTCCAAAAGACAGAACTAATCAAGACTGAATTTGGTGGGTGGAAAAGAAAAGAACAAAAATCGGGGAGGAAAAAAAAGTGATTGACTGAATAGATTGTTCACACATCATTTTTCTAACATCATTACATTAATTCCTTTCTTTACAGTCTACCTCTGACAAATTGTGTATGACAATGGCATTACGGCTGCTCAAGAGGAAAAAAAATGTTTCTTTTGGTTTAACAAACTCTTGAGTTTCGATTTTATGCATTTGACTGCACCTAAAAGTGTGTGTGTGTGTGTGTGTGTGTGTGTGAGCGCGCACACACACTGTATGGGTGGGTGGCTTTGTATTCAGAGATGCATGTCTGCATGTCACTTGTATGGGTTGCACACTCAACATGACCCCACTTACACGTTTGTCTTGCTAAATTACTAAGTGCATTCATTTTTCATGTCAACGAGAGCAACTGAGGGAGGTGTGTGTGTGTGTGGAGAGGTGTGTGTGTGTGAGTGTGTGTGGTGTGTGCGGTGTGTGTGTGTGTGAGAAAGACAAAAGGGAGAAAGAGAGGACATCCCACACTTGAGCACTGGCTGGTCCTCTATGCGCTCTATAATATATCTTCCCTCTCTTTTGCAATCTCCGAGGTCACATCTCTGCTGGCCCCCTCTTAATGTATTTTCGGCGCCGAGCAAAAGAAACTATTAGTGCAGCGTGGAGCATGGGCTGGCCCCCGGGAGAGAGGTCAGCGCACACTCCCTCTGTTTCAGGGTGTAGCCACTCCTCGTGACACACACACACACACACACACACGCATGTACCTACACACACACACACACACACGTTCTGTATACATACACCTACACACACAGGCACCCACACCGACACACACATGTGGTACCACAACCACACACAGACAAAAACCCACACACACACCTACACACACACACACACACACACCCACACCCACACACACACACTCCAGCAGGTCCCCTGGTCTGCCTGGCAGGTGGCCCCATTTGTTCTTCAGCTCTTGTGTTGGGCGCGCCGTCCGTTCAGCCTCAGTAGCTCTGGCAGCTCTCTGCCCACACTGAGGTAAACGCCCGCTCTCCTTCACTAACCACTCAACCATTCAGCGCTAGCTACGCCGCCATCTAGAGCATTCACACACACACACACACACACACACACACACACACACACACACACACACACACACACACACACACACACACACACACACACACACACACACACACACACACACACACACACACACACACACACACACACACACACACACACACACACACACACACACACACACACACACACACGCAGTTTAACAAACACACCCACACATGTAGCACTGCTGTGCTAATGGCACTAGCGCTGTTGTTGGCGTGACAACTGTACTGTTGAAGTGGAGGAGTTGACTGCCTACACACTTTGCCTTTCTGGTCCCTACAGCTTCCCCTTGAGTGTTCTTCTAGAAACGTAGTTTTCCAAACCCCCCACCCCACCACACAGACTGTATAGCCTATTGGAAGGACGCATGTCACACCACAGCTCATCCAGCTACACTGGCTACCGCTGGCCGCCTGCATCAAATTCAAGACTCTAACGCTCGCCTACAAAGTACTCTCTGGCTCTGCTCCCACCTATTTGAATGCCCTCATACAGGCATATGCTACCACACGACCATTGCGCTCCTCAGCCGAGCGACGTCTAGCTCTTCCACCAGAGCACTCAGGCCGATCCAAACTTTTTTTCATCTGTTGTTCCTCGTTGGTGGAACGCACAATCAGCTTCTACTAGAGCAGGGACATCCTTCTCCATCTTCAAAAAACGTCTGAAAACCCAACTCTTCAGAGAACATCTCCTCTCATAGCACTTATCAATGCACTTGTTTTTTGCTTGTTGTTGTACATTTGTTGCTAGAATTGCTCTTAAAAATGTAAAAAAACAAGAATGAATGACCATGCGGTAGTGGAACTGAATGTCCAGCCTCACTGTTTTGTCCTTCCAGAGTAGCCTACGCTACCTTTCCCCCCATGAATGATAGGCTTAGTACACACTAGCCGTGTACTGATGGAAGTATGCTGTTTGAGACACAAACGCGGCTCGAGAACAAGAGTAAATTGCACAGTGCTGTGCAGTGAAACTGAATGACCAACCTGCCTGGTCAATGGTCATAGCCGACTCTACATTTCCCTACACATAATAGGCTACCATTCTAAACAGCATGTAACATATGTATATACATAAAAAAAACATTTTCTGCTTGCTCAAGTTGGGTGCTGGATGCCATGTGGGCACTGACGGAGGTTTGGCATGAAATGGCACAGCGCACCGCTCACAGTGAGACGCCTGTGAAGCTGTTCCAGCGTGTTAGACGGAGTGAGAGCGCGTATGCTTTGAATGTGCAATAGGCAGCCATGTATATTTTTGTGTTTCCTCTCTGACAATATGTTCGCACATATTTCCCCATCACGTTCTTGCTCTTTCGGTTTCTCACCTCAGCAAAACAGCCACAATGTGTGCGCGTGCGCACACACACACACACACACACACACACACACACACACACGCACACACATGCACACACGCACACGCACACAAGCACACACACACACACACGCACACACACGCACAGGGTCTTGCACTGAAATTATCTCCTTTTTGCATCAAATAATATTTTGGAATGTACTTTCTATTTCAGCCCCGGCAATGGCTGATGGGAAATAAAATTCAATTCATCAATGCCATCTCTTATCTGTGATACCCACGGCAGCGTGTGTGTGCGTGTGTGTGTGCGTGTGTGTGTGTGCGTGTATGTGTGTGTGTGTGTGTGTGTGTGCGTGGTTGGGGAGGGGGGCAGACACGCCGCTTCCCTTGCCCCCCCACCATGTGTGTTAATTTACTTTGTGCCCCTTATCTGTGCAGGTGGATAGCGGTTGGTGCACCTCTCCCTCTCCCTCTCTCTATCCCCCTTTCTCTCTCTCTCTCTCTCTCTCTCTGCTGTACAGACACATTGCTCATGCTGCTGCTGCTGCTGCTGCTTTATCGCGTGCTGCCTCGGGAGGCTGCCGGAGCTTTGGCCATGATTAAATGGACTGCTTACCACCTAAGCGCAGCGTCGCTGAGATCACCTGCCAGCTGACACCTCCTATCCTATCCCGCATCCCCAATCCTCCCCTCAATCGTCCTCCTCCACCACCACCACCACCACCACCATCAGTAGCAGCACCACCCAAAAAAAGACAGAGAGAGAGAGAGAGAGAGAGAGAGAGAGAGAGAGAAAAGGTCTGATTGCAGCGCGGAAGCGATAAGTGCGGTGCGATAGCGGAGAGACGACAGGACGGGCGAGAGATGTCCTCCACGCCCACGCCTACACTCGCCCCTCAGCCCAGCAGCAAACGGCCATCTTTAAGATAGCCCAGTCACACAATCAAATAAAATAAATAAAGATGGCTGGTGTCTGCATGGTAGTGGGACGTGTATATGTGTGTGTGTGTGTGTGTGTGTGTGTGTGTGTGTGTGTGGGTGTGTGGGTGTGTGTGTGAGTGTGTGTGTGTGTGTGTGTGTGTGTGTGTGATGGGTACGTGACGGCTACGTGTGTGACGGCGGCGCACGGTGGATGAGTGGGGCCGATGACGAATAAACAAATGCGGCGAGGAGATCAAACGAGCAGTGCAAATATTCGGGCCTTGACACGGCGAGCTGGATGCGAGTTAATTGCTATTTGCTCAGTGCCACCTTGGAGCCCTCTTCCGTTAACCTCTGCCAGCGTGCGCGCCTTGGCGCGGAAACAAAGAGGCTGTGCCGACGCTAACGGAGATTAGCAGATAAGACAGCACCAGCAGCGTGAGTGTGTGTGTGTGTGTGTGTGTGTGTGTGTGTGTGTGTGTGTGTCCCTCTTTCTTTCTTTCTGCCCCTGTATAATTCATTCATGAGCCATTCAGCCATGTCTTTCTTGAAGGGGGGGGGGGGGGGGGGTGGTGGGTTAGTAGTAGTGGTTGTTGGGGGTGCGGTTGGATGGCAGGGTATGTGGGTGGTGGGGGGTGGGGGAACGGTGGGAGTATTTTAGCGAGATGCGCAACATAGATGTGAGTGGCGTCACGATAAATGCGCCATGTCTGATAGATGCCAGATTGAGGGCCCTACAACACATCCGAGGCGATGTGCCTGGCATATTAACCAGCGCTTTACTGTTAAAACAGCGGGTACGGGCACAGCGGGCCAACACTTAATCACGCAATTCAAGGGGCTTATTAGGGAACAATTACTAAATGGCAATGCTTGTAAATCATAAATCATTCATCAAGAGGACTTTAAAAAAAAAATGAGAACGGCATTTCGCAGCAAATCTCTCGCTGTCGACCGCCTCATGCGTATTCATAGGCGTCACGGCGCCGCGGCGGAGAAGCGATACATCGCCCGTCTGTCATGGATACGGAGGACGCGTGAGCTAAAGAGACGTGGCGCCGCGCATAAAGCAGCAAGCCGAAGAGACGGAATGACCACTTGCTCACACAGGCCCATCTGCAGCAGCACTAGGAGGAGAGTGTGTGTGCCCTACCAGGAGACTGGAAGAGACTGCATGAGATACTCCAATTGGACCCGTGTGTTAACTGGATCTCCATAGTTTAATCACCTAAACCTGTTTCTGTTATACCGTATTGTTCTCTATTGTTCTCTAAAGAAAGGGCTATTTGATGATTAGATGTTAGTATATTATTACTATTATCTTTATCATTATTATTATCATCATCAACAACAACAACAACAACAACAACTTCATCATCATTACTATTATTATCCTCATCATTATCATTAACACCACTTGTTCATTTAAACAGCAATAGAGCCTTCAGGGCAGCCCCAAGAGGTTATTGTGTCAGTTGTGATAAACTAGCACAAGACCATCTCCCCTCTCCCCTCTCCCCTCCCCAGAGCTGCTCCTCAGTGGCTTGGCCTGTGAGAGATGGCCTGTCAGGGCTCTCGGGCCAGCTGACCAGCCCCCCCGGTGGGATCTCACTGATACACACATGTAGCTGTAGCTGTGGATGGGGGGGTGGGGACGTAGTTCACAGTGCCGGTGAAGCCAACATCCCTCTCTTGTCCTTTTCCTTTCTTCCGCACAAAAATATCTCACTCAAAAGACACACACACACACACACACACACATACACTGAACAGAGACCTCCCACCGCCACACACACAAAAAAGAATCCCCACGCAATATGTGTGATTACAATCGACTGTCTCCTTGCCCTTTCATTCTTTTTAACCGCGGTTCAAAGGTTGTGTCTTGCACATTATCCACACCACAGATTATGTGTAATTCACCTTCTTCTCCCTCCATCATGCCACTGACTGGCCCTCGCACACAAAGGCACCGGAGGGCCAGACCTTCAGTAGCCCTTGAAAGGAGCAGGCGGAGCGGTGGACACACGCTGGACCCCCGCCTCTCGAGACACAAACGGGCTCCGCCGTGGCTCTATTCAGCAGGGGGCCAAACAGCATGGGCCCCAGGAGAGGGGGGGGGAGAGAGAGAGAGAGAGAGAGAGAGAGAGAGAGAGAGAGAGAGAGAGAGAGAGAAGAGAGAGTGAGTGTGTGTGTGTGAAAGAGAGAAAGAGTGAATGAGAGAGTGAGAGAAGAGAGAGAGTGAGAGTGTGTGTGAGAGAGAGAAGAGAGAGAGAGTGAGTGTGTGTGAGTGAGAGAGAGCAAGAGAGAGAGGGAGTGTGTGTGAGAGAGAGACAGAGACAGACAGACAGAGAGGGAGAGAGAGAACTAGAAAGACAGGATTTGGACGAGTTCATGCCACCTCCATCGCCACAGACACCCGCCACTTTCTACTGTCCATTTTCTCTCTCTTGCTCTCTCTCCAGTTTCATGTCCTGCCAAGTGCCCCCCCCCCCCAAAAACCCACCACCACCACCACCACCACCTCCCCCCTTCTCCATTCTCCCACCCCTGCTCTCTCCTCATGCAATCGAAAATCATGGGCAGCTCGCGGGGCATGTGAAGGGTCTGCTCGAGAAGCAGGGAGAACTGGCTGAGAGGCTGTTGGCTCCAGCCATAATGACACGGAGCCGAGAGAGGACGGGCGTCGAGGGCCATCTACTCGCCGCAGAAAATCTCTGGCAGCCGACCTGTCCGTCAGCCGCGAAAAAATAGCCCTTCAAAGTGCATGTTCAATTATAAATGCTCTCCAGCCTGCAGCCGGAAAACAAAATAATTATCTTTAATTAGAATTAGCCGCGACAGAAGTATATGGACACGCGGACACGCATGAAACCCCACTAATGTGCACCAACATTTAAGTGGAACTGAAATAATCAAACAATTTGCTTCATTAATATGCCCTAAATATAAGACACAACGGTTAAGTTGCCGGATTCCACCGACTCATGTAACAAGGCCCAGTATATCAGAGGGGCTTCATGTGTTACAAGTTACACGATGGGTCGTCTGAAAGACCACAGCTGTCCGCGTGAGCATAAAAAGAACGGCCTGAACATTGATGAATTCAATTCATATAAAGATATACCTTTCTGCATACAAACAAGTACAATCACTTATACAGTCAAACATATAGACACGCACCCACACACACACACACACACCAAAACAAATAGAATCTCCATTCTTTTTTTATGACGGAGCCGTTTCTCATGCTCCGTCTCCCATGTCATGTTTTTAGCTCCACATAGCGGTGAGCAGCATACCCACATCCTTGCTACACAGGCGGTCAATATCTCCTCCCCCCCCCCCACACACACACACGCACACAAATAGGTGATTTGTCAGGAGTGTTGGTCAATTAGCTGGAGAACTGCGATGATGAAGTATCACAAGTGGTAGAGGTGGTGTGTGTGTGTGTGTGTGTGTGTGTGTGTGTGTGTGTGTGTGTGTGTGTGTGTGTGTGTGTGTGTGTGTGTGTGTGCTTACAAACACGGGGCCTCTCCACTGCAACATCTTTAATTAGCTCTAGGACTATCGGCCTCGTTAACGGCAGACAGTGGGCTGGTGACTGAGGCCATCTCTGTAAACATGAAGCAGAGATGCGTCAGCACCTCCATCTTTGTTGTTTGTTTTTGTCTTCACTTTTCCTCTCCCCACATCTGCAACTTTTTTGCTCTTTTTTCCCCTCCTCTTCCTGACTGACCACTTTTTCTCCTCTCTGCGTCCATCTCAGCTGAGCTGCCACATGGGCTTTCCTCTCTCCATCTGTTTTTGTCTTATCTCACTCTAACTCTCTCTGTCTCTCTCTCTCTCCGTCTGTCACTCTGTCACTCTCTCCCGCTCTCTCTCTGCCCGTCTCTCTCTCTCTCTCTCCCTCCCTCTCTCTGTCTCTTTCTTTCTCTTTCTCTATCTCTCTCTTTCTCTTTCTCTCTCTCTCTCTCTGCATGCAGGAGGTGAAGTGATAGTGGCCTCATCTGCATTCTCCTGGTCTAGGCCTCGCGAATGCGCGCCGACTACAGAGTGAAGCCGAGCGCCAGCCCCGACTAATCCAACCCAGAGACGGGCTTCCACTCACAGTGTTTGCACATACAGGGATTTTCACAGACACCACTCTCTGCAAATCTATGTATTTCCTGACAGAATCAATATTATCATAGATATGACAATGTTACTGGCAGAGCAAATAAACAGCCCTGTCGTCAGAACAAAGGCATGACTGATAAGGTGACTGGTAAATAAGCACCTCACTTGCATTTTTCATCATGGCAATAATTCAGTACTTGAAGTGTACTGACGTCGAATGACTCTGAGAAAATGTAATGCATATAAATAGAAACATTATCAATGAAAAGTGCAACAATCACAAAAGCTAAAATTAAAACAAATAGTCCAGTAGTGTTGACAACTGATCACTTTGAAGATAATCTCATGCATATAAATGGATAAATTATCCTCTATAAAAGCAAAAATAAAAAAAAGGTCAACTGAAAAGCTATAATTAAAACTAGATAGAGAGTTAAAAAAAAACCAGAAAAGCCGCTACAAGCCCAGACTCTGTGTGACGCCTGGGCTTCAGATCCGTGCATACTGTGTGATTCGTTGACCGGCTGAATGCAGACCCATAAAAACGGCCTCTTACTGCATGTTAACGGTGGCAGACGCCCATAACGCTAAATCACCCGGCCGAGGAGCGAGCTCCGGACAGTGTTCCAGGCCCATTGATCAGCGCGCGCCGGAGAGGTCTGACTGTACATAATGCTCCGTCGCGATCGATACCGGCACGCCCTCCGTCAGTCGCCTGCCTGCCCGGTGTGGTGACGGACGGCCACTCACCCCGCCGTTACTCTCTGCCTCTCCCTTCATTCAATCGCTCGCTGGCTAACTCTCTCTCCCTTTCCCTTCATTCATCCGCTCGGTAACTTATCCCGTTCCTTCTCTCCCGTTCCTTCTCTCACTCACCTCTTTTCTTTCTCTCCTTTTCAGTCAATCACCAACTTGCTGACTCTCTCCCTTTCCTTTCTTCCTTTCATTCAGCCATTCACTCATTCATTCATTCATTCATTCATTCATTCATTTATTCATTCGATCGCTCGGTAGTCCAGGCCACTTGCTCACCTCCACGGGGAAGCGGTGTCCGTTGATACTGTGCTCCGAGCCCTCCGACGCGTTGCTCTGTCCCCAGTGGAACTCCACCTTCTCCGCCTTGAAGCGGCCGGGCAGGCCTGCGCCTCGCACGTAGTAGTCGTCCTTCAACAGAACCGCCACTGCGGGGAGAGGGATTGAGCAGGAGGGAGAGAGAGAGAAAGGTAGAGAGGGAGACCGCAGGAAAGAGAGAGATGGAAAGATGAGAGGGGGGGGGGGTTGGGAAAAACAAATAAGCAAAGGGAAACAAAATAAACATTTGCGGTGAATCAAAGTCACACACACATCAAATAGACGTGTGCACACAGCTGGGCATTACTGTTTGGCCTACAAAATAAAAGAGACATTCATTTGAGGACACTTGCAGCATTAAGGGTTTATCTATTTGGGCTCTTTAGGGAGATGAGGCGAATATTACATGCAGCCTTTCGCCGTCGTTCCCTTGGCCTCAAAGGCAAGGGGCTCGAATGGAGAGCAATTTGCAGTGGGTTGGCAAGGGCTATCTCCGACCACAATTTCAAATTGCTTTTTCAAGTCCTTTGTTATTCCATAAAAAAAAAACCTTTCTGAAATAAAGGGGGAATCGGTGGAGCAGGACACGCTCGTTTTTTTAAACAGCACTTAGACTCTCAAATTGGTCAGAGGAGAGAGGGGTGGGGGTTTAATTAACCAATACGACCCTAAACCAACGCTCCCTATTGTCAAGCAGATCTCTTCTTTTGATTGAATTTCTGAATCTCCTTCACTTACACACACTCACACACACACACACACACACACACACACAGACACACAGACCTCCCAATCCTCCACCTCCGAAACCACCTTGCGTCAACAGAGTAACTTCCGTCCCACTCAAGGGACTCAAAGCCTGTTTTGACATCTTCATGGCAGTAATTGGACCCTTGGACTTGATGGGGAACCGTTGAAGTAAATGCAGACACATTCCATATAGCGACTCCGTTGTCAGTCACAAATGTCACTCTCCCAACAGTGCTCCAAACAGTGCTCTTGGTGCAGTGGAGAGTCCTCCTATTGGCTTTGGGGAAGAGGCGGAGGCAGAGCCTTTCACACACCGAGCTCTGTTTCCATGTGCTCATCCCAAGCCAATCAGCACTCGGGGTAACACTCGAGCGAGCCTGCCTCCTGGATACTCAGATTACAGTGATCCGGTCCTGATCCTACGCTCTTTAAGGCCCCGGGCCTTTTTTTTTTTTTTTAACGCAAAGAGCAAATCTGATATGACCGACCGGCTGCCGCGATCGTGCCAAACTGGCAGCGCTCCCGAAAACCACACCGTGCTGCGTCGAGCCCAAGCTGAGCTGAACCGGGTCGAGCGGCAGGGATAAACATAACCAACTCGGGGGAAAAGAGGATGAGAGCCTGGCGAAGTGGAGAGAGCAGATCCGACAAAGCCTCACTGTGTGTGTGTGTGTGTGAGAAAGTGTGTGTGTGTGTGTGTGTGCGTGTGTGTGTGTGTGTGTGTGTGTACATTTCTGAGTGTATTTATGGCGTGTTTGAAGCATCGAACCACTGAGGTGTGCTGCCAGTATGTGACAGTGGTGTCACTGTTTTCAGGAAGCCTCCGCCATCGTGGTCGACATGGATAGCACTGAACATGCCGTTGAATCGAGTCCGCCATCGCGGTCAACATGCACAGCACTAGACATAGCGCTAAATCGAGCCACTCCTTCGACATTTGTTTTGGGCCTTTACTTTTTTTTTTAGCCCGAGACATAATCTACTGTGAGAGGCTAGGCAGGCCATGGGAATGTTTTATTACCGACTCCAGCCAATGTTGGAGCGCATTAACAGGCAACACAGGAATTATACGCTAAGCCGGAAAGACCTTGGATAGCGGCGTGTGAACACGGGGAGCTCGCGTGAAAGTAAATCCTTAATCAATGCAAATGTTCCTGTCAGGCTTCCAAGTCCTCATGAATTTCTTCCACTCCTTCCTCCTCTTCCTCAAAAAAAATATGAAAAAACTGCATCGGAGGAGTTATTTGGGAAAAAAAAAATCTCTGGCCTTCCCGTTTACCCGAGCTCTATCGTACTTTCCTCAGAACTCTTTCAAACGTTTGTGAGAACTACCGGGCGCAGGTAAGGTGAGTGGGTCAGGGTTGAGAGACAGAGTTTGGAGACTTCAACAGAAACGAGAAGAACCGACGATCGTGAAAAATTGATCAAGTCATGCATTATTCAAATATGCTTATCCCGCCCCACGGCGGGGCATGGCTGTGCCTCTTCGCCAACGACTCTGGCAGGTGATTATTTCAAAGATAAAATGCTCAGATGTCATTCATAAATAGTGAGGATCGGCATCCATAATTCATGGCACAACATGGGGACATTTGTCTTGTAATGCACAGATTATGTCAAGGGATGAAACGATGCGGGCTGTGCTCCGAGTCTCTCTGTGCGTGTGTGTGTGTGTGTGTGTGTCTGTGTGTGTGTGTGTGTGCCGAAGGATTTGGCAAACTCTTTGTTTGTCTTGGCCCAGCGGTAGGTGGCCGAGAAGTGGGTGGCACAGATCTCGAGGTTTCTAAGATGTCCATCATTGACTCTCCCCCCAGACCTCTTGTCCAGCTATTCAAGAGAGGACTCCTTTCGTTGGCCAAGAATGGTCATCAGCGTTTCACATGGACTTTGCCAGGAAGACCGAGAGACATTTTAGCAATATTGCATCCTCACTCAAGCATATAACGCTTCTTAAATGCAACTGAGAGACAGAGAGAGATAAACAGATAGACAAATAGAGAATGAGATTGACAGAAAGGTAGGGACAGTGTGACAAAGAGAGAGTGATGACGAGAGAGAGAGGGGAAGAAAAAGAATGAGAGAAAGCTCAGTCAGAGAGATATTTAGAGAGACAGATGAAGACACAGCGATTAGGAGAGAGAGGAAGAGAAAGAATGAGAATGCCAAGTGATAGAAAGGTAGAAAGAGATGCAATGAAGAGATGTAGTGATGAATACAGAGAATAAGAGAGAGAGAGAGAAGAGAGAGAGAGAGAGAGAGAGAGAGAGAGAGAGAGAGAGAGAGAGAGAGAGAGAGAGAGAGAGAGAGCACAAGTGCTTCTCTCCTGGCTAGCTGGGCCAAAATGAAGAGCCCGACTCTCGGTCCCTGTGCCTGTTCAGTGGAGTGCTGCTCAGCTCTCCTCGCCTGGGCTGGGCTGCGGGATCAGAGGCCTGGGCCCATCCCCCGGGGGAGGACAGATGATCCGTGCACAGATGAGACGCCCTCACTTCCTCACACAATGGCTGCCTGTTAGCAGCACAAGGGCCTCCGCAGGGACACGGAGAGAGAAAGAGAGGGAAAGAGAGGGAAAGAGAGGGAAAGAGAGGGAAAGAGAGAAAGACAGAGAAAGAGAAAGAGAGAGCAACCTTGGGAATGTGCATTTTTGTCAGCTAGCACACGCGGCGCCGAAATCCTTGTCTCTTCTCTCGGTCTCAGTCTGGGGAGAACCGCAACATCAAGGAGACACAAACAGGTGCCTTCCACATTTTATTGAGCAATTACCGGGAATAAATGGCTGCCGATAAATGATGTGACGGAGAGGGTAATCACAGGGAGAGATGAGGTCCAGGCTCAGGCGGGGCCCTGTCACAATCCGCGAGGCTCCGGAGGAAGTGTGGGGTTGGGGAGGGGGGGGGGGGGGGGGGGTGGTGTGATGGGACATCTGGGCCCTGTGATGACTGCTGTCAGTGGGCACGCCAGCCACCTGTGGCCCAGATTCTCCCGAAACGTTTGAACTCCCATTCGCAGTCAGTGCAAGCACGCGATCCATCTCGGTGACAGATTGGAAATTGTGAGAAATGCCCATCTTAGCGCGGAGAAGCCCGTGTGAAAGGGGGGAAATATTGGCGAGCCAGCGAGGTGCCGTCACTCAGGTGTCTGTCGCTGGGTTGGTGGAAAGATAACAGGTATGGAAAACGACCTGCTTGAATGCAGGAACATGCAAACACACAAGGACAGACCAACTAAATTACCCAGGTAAATGCGAATTCACGCACACATGCACACACAAACACACACACACACGTGCAGACATGCGCACACACAGACACAGACACAGACAGACACAGACAGACACAGACACACAGACACACAAACTCTTACCAGTCTTTCCCGTGTTTTTCATTGAGGTCTTGTTCGAGGATTCTGTCTCGAACCCGTCCAGGGTTAGCTCTTGGTATTCCACGGAGATCTTTGTGTCGGCATCGACAATGTTGATTGGCGACTGGTTCTTCTCCTTACATTCTGGATAGGCCGATGTCCAGCCCCCGTCTGGCCCATGCGTCCCTGCAGAGCAGAACAGACAGGAAATCAATCAATCATCTCTTGACCCGAGCAATCAAACGCATCCCATCTCCCTTTCCCCCTCTTTCGTAAATGTCTATGTCCCGTTTTGACAGGAGGTCCATCGACACACACCCCAACACACACACACAGACACACACAGACACACTCAAATAAAAAGGATTTCTGTCGGTTGCCAGACTCTGACAGCTGGGGAATTGATTAATGGCAGGGGTCTAGTATTTTTTTGTAATAAATCCGGCTTGTTTTTTTTTTATTTTTTTTTATCCGTTTTGGGTGCATCGTCCTTGAGGGTTTGTGACGGGAACAATTGCCTCCCAATGCGGGGAGGGTGGGTGGGTGGGTTGGGGTGGAGGGCGTACAAATATGGGAGCCGATCGATAAGCACCGCTGGCCCCTGCCGCCTTTTTACACAGCGGCTCGCGACACACAACGCCGCATTCTACCATGAATTATATTATTCTCCCTCTCGCTTCTATCTCTTTGCCACCGCTGAATGACCTTCATGTTCCATGCCCCCCCTCCTCCACTCTCAAACACACACACACACACACACACACACACACACACACACACAACCTCTCCGCCTTCTTCTTCCCGCGTGACCCAGGCAGACATGGTGTGCAGCGTGACCAGCTGCTCTGACGGGGTGGGGGGGTGTGGGGTGTGTGTGTGGGGGGGGGGGGGGGGGGTGGAGGGCTGAAGCAGTAAAGGGGCAGTAATGTAAGAGCAGATATGAGCACATGGCCCGGACACCTAAGTGTGACAGAGGAGGGCCGCAGTGTCATGGCAAGAGATTAAACTTCACGTGGCTTTGGCTGTGAAGCTCCTCGCTGGAGCTCACAAGCGCCTCTCTCTCCTCGGGGGCGGACCCAAATGTCACGGAGCTCCACGCACTCGCTGGCCTCCGCACACACAAAACAGCGCACACAGAGTGCACCGAACAATATCTCTGTTTTTCTCCTTCTCTCACGCTCTCTCTCTCTCTCTCTACACACACACACACACACACTCATTCACATGGACAGCCCAGATCAATGCAAGGTGAAACAGTGTAAGCCAAAGGGCGTATTTCTACCTCCAAAGTCTGAAATGTCAAAATGTCAGACTTGAAGAACACAGCTGCGCGAATGTGTGTGTGTGTGTGTGTGTGTGTGTGTGTGTGTGTGTGTGTGTGTGTGTGTGTGTGTGTGTGTGTGTGTGTGTGTGTGTGTGTGTGTGTGTGTGTGTGTGTATGTGTATGTGTGTGTGTCCACACATATGAGTAAGAGTGCATAGAAGATACTCAATGTTCATGAATACCTAAATAGAAAGATGACAGCCTACAGCAGCCCAACGTGAGGCCTAAAAGCTAAACATGGAGTTGCTTACTTCAGTAGGTTCTACTGCCAGTAGAAAGGAAGTCAGGGGTGCCAGCCAGCCAGTGCAGGTGATGCCAAGCAGTGCCATGCTATCATGCCCCTATCCCTACATAAGTACCGCACATCATCATCATCATCATCATCATCATCATCATCATATCCCCTCTTGCCTTTCAATCACTCTGCTCTAGAGGGTCACGTAGCACACCAAAAAGGAAAAGTGTGTGTGTGTGTGTGTGTGTGTGTGTGTGTTTCTGTGTGTGTGTGTGTGTGTGTGTGTGTGTTTCTGTGTGTGTGTGTGTGTGTGTGTGTGTGTTTCTGTGTGTGTGTGTGTGTGTGTGAGTGTGTGTGTGTGTGTGCATGCATGTGCGTGTGAGGGTATAGGGTGGGGTAATTTGGGGGAGGCGGAGGAGGCAATGGGGCATTAGCGGGCTGGAGCTGCAAAGCAGCTTCCCTGAATCCTCCACCTGCTCCTGCTAAAGTGCACTCTTAATTGAAAGCAATCTGCAGCTACCGGGCTCTAAAATGAATTTGTCCGCAATTACCCGTGCCCCGCGTGCATCCGGGGGCATTCGGTAATGTCTGCCTCATTGAATTAGGAGCCGTCCTCTCCCTTTTGCCCCCGCCGTAGCCTTGGGGGGTTATTGATCGGCGAGGACGAGGTTTCATATCCAAGCGCGCGAGCTATAGATTTCGCCGGGCGGCGAGAGAGACAGAGAGAGAGAGAGAGAGAGAGAGAGAGAGAGAGGAGCGAGTGAGAACGAGAGAGTCTCTTGGAAGCCTGGGCGAAAGGCGATCGCTCAGCGCTCTAACGCAATACGCCGAGTGTTCCTAACGCCGCCGCAGTCGCTGTTGTCATCGTCGCCACGGTGCTACGCGCTGCATCTCAACGAGAGAGAGAGAGAGAGCGCACTCTGCATTACGCACAACAAGTCACGGATGAGAACAAAGGCACAAACAACAAAAACAAATAAAGTGGAAAAAAAACACAACAAGCACCCTGATGGATTCTAATGCCAACACAAATAGTTCAGCCTGCAAATGGAGCCACCTCAGAGGCACACTCAAGAAGTGACTACCAACAATATATACTTCTATACTATACTAAACTATACTATACTATATTAAACTATACCAAACACACTTATACATTAAGCTATTACACGGCTCTTCAGAGTGCTGCTGAAAGTTCCACTCACATAAATGGTCCTTCTCAACGTTCGGAGGTCTGTTAAAACTACGCAGTTACCTCTGCAAAGTATTTTCTTATTTTCTGATCATTACCGGCAGACAAGACATTATTGTAAGGATGACGCACATTGAGAGCACATGTGGGGGGGTCACAGAACAGACAGTGCTGATTTCTCTGCATATTAGGGGAATTATTTATGACGGCAGGAAGCCATTTTGGGAGTATAACAAACAAACGCTCCAAAAACAGGAAAAACAGCACACACTTGGTAACCTCAACCCACACCACAAACCAAGAGGGACTGCGCGGCGATCCTGTGATCTCTGCGTGTGTGCAGTATTTTTCCACACTGAGGAGGTGTGGGGAGGTGGGGGGGTTGGGGGCAGAAGTAGTGATTCAGGAGCGAGCTCCAGTTGGTGTTTGAATAATGAAAGGATTTGCAGGGATGTCACCTCTCCGATGCGGCCAGCTGCCCTGCCTCTCACCTGGGCATGACCCTCACTTCAGCGCCCCTCCCCCACCAGCAGGCTCCACAGGCGGGGGGGTTGGAGACAAGGCGCCACATCAACATCTCATTCCCCTCTGACCTCTCCTGTGGCCAGTGGCATGACCTCGCTGTGGTCCTCTTCACACCCGAGAGGCACAAACACGGACTGCACGTCCAGATTATGATGAGGGGAGAAAAGGTGCCAGGGAAGTTTGCTTTTTTCCTTTCATCCCTCTCTCTCTCTCTCTCTCTCTCTCTCTCTCTCTCTCTCTCTCTCTCTCTCTCCCTTTCCCTCTCTCTCAACACAAAACCCCACCATCTCTCTCTCTCTCTCTCTCTCTCTCTCTCTCAACACACAACCCCACCATCTCTCTCTCTCTCCCTCTTTTAACACACAACCCCACTTTCTCTCTCTCTCTCTGTCTCTTTCCATCCGAAAGTTTGGCCATCAGAATTTAAATACTGGCCAGTTATTCAATTGCGCTGCATCCGTAAGTTGTGCGGGGGTGGAAAATGATTGGATAAACGATGTACGAGGACATAAAATAGTTTAGTGTCCTGTTGAATTTATGCTCAAGGTGCACACAGCGAAGAGGAGGGAGGAGGGAGGAGGGAGGAGGGGTGGTGCTGGTGGTGCTGGTGGTGCTGGTGGTGCAATGACAATGACAACAGGAGCAGCAGCAGCGAGAAAAGCCTTTCACATCAGCATGTTAGTCAGATACAAAATGGAGAGAGCCGGGCTGCCGCGCTCTCTCGCTCTCATCTCCCTGACAACCAGGGGCGGATGATGTGTGCGTCACTCAAACTATCCGACAGGACTGATCACGGCTTCGTGTGAACGCGAGGAGAGAAAAAGGCTGGGAGGCCCTCAGGTAGGTTTCAAATGCTCGCTCAGTCGCGTCGTCGAGTTTTTTTTTTTGTCTTTTTTTTTCGCAGGCAACTGTCCAACCTTCTGCGGAAGGCCCACTCTTTTTTAATCTGATGAAAGTTAACAGTGTAAACACACCACCACCACGGTGTTTTCCCGCCGTAGGGACGTTTGGCCTGACCTTGCTACATGCATGATTTGTCCTGCCGGTGTTGAATTAAAGAAGAGCAAAATAAATAAAATATAATAATAATTAAAAAAGCATTCTAATTTGCAACATAAATAAACCATGATCATGCGAGACTGTCAAAAAAAAAAGAGCCCAATTACGGGAGCGCGTGCCCGCCGGCGGTGTAGTAATGCACAAAACAAACACACCTTTGGGGAAATGTGCCTTTGGAAAAATATGCCACTCTGAGGGGAAATAACAAAGGGAGGCTGAAGGGGCTTTTTTTCGTTCTTGGAAAGGAGGGAGGGAGGGAGAGGCAAAGGCATCAAGAGCCGGAGGTGTAGCCTCTTCACTCCCTACATACTCTGTCTCTCACTCTCACACACACACACACACACACACACACACACACACACACACACACACAGTGGCTTGTTCCTGGCTCCTCTCACCAGCTCTCGCCGGACTCGCCGTTCCATCAAGATTCGTGTGTAAGAGCCGAAATCAATGCGGCGAGGAGAGCTGGGCATCTCGGAGAGAGTGCCGTGGCGAGCGAAGCCCAGTAGAGCCACTCAGAGTATTATGTTTAATCTGGACTGGGCACCGACCAGACAAGTATCCCCTTTCAAAAGCCCGTAAGCTTCCCTCGGCCGGGAGGAAGGGGGAAAAAGCAGGGCTGTTCTCCGTTAACAAGATGGATTCTGACCAAGTACAAATCACGTCACAGTCATGGTTTCAAGATAACATATGGCAGCAGTCCTACACGACACTAGTGTTCTTTTTGGTTTGGCAGTGCTCGCCAACGGTGGAACACTATACACAATATGCGTATGCGTGCTCAGGCGACTCACGTTTCTAGTATTTTTAGAAGACAATATGTCTTGGAGAGAATATCTCCAAATGCATCACCCACTCATGTAAAGAGAAGTGCAACATATTAGTTGACAGGGGGAAAAAAAACAAAAAAAACATAACCGAGTGGATAAATTCATCAAAATGGCTGTCCAGAGCTTGCATTCACGCAGTTCAACACTGGCAGTCTCTTCCCTCATTTAATAAAAGCCTCATACATCAACAACGTCTGCTTCTACTACAGCATCCCCACTTGGCAAGTGAGCAGACCTGCGGATGGAGGCAATAAAGATGGGGAGTAGTGCTGCCTGCTGCCTTAATGCAGGTAGCCGCCGCAGAGGGGAAAACAAGTTGAGACAGTGAGAAAGAGAGGAGGAGCTGGATAATGTTGAAAGCAATGACAGGGGCCGAGTGGGGGAGATGAAAGCCACGTTACGGAGTATGAAGAGCGCTGGAGAAAGAAGGAGACGCTGAGAGTGAGAGTCAAGGAGAAAAGAATAAGTCAAAGAGAGCGTGTGAGAGAGAGAGAAAGAAAGAGAAAGAAAGAGAGAGAGATAGAGAAAAAAGATAGAGAGAAAGAAAGAAAGAGAGAGAGAAATAGAGAGAACGAAAGATAGATAGAGAAAAATAAAGACAGAAAGAGATAAGAGAGAGAGTTAGGAACAGAGTGCTTTGTGGAGCTTCAGGTGCATTAGGGCTCTGAAGCTTGGCTGAAAAGCCCGGGTTAGATATGGGGAGCCGGATAGAATTTATTGTGCCACCATCCATTAGGGTGGCACAATAAATGCCATTGGACTCGCCACTCTCTATGCCCCCATCCCTCTTGTTCCCATTGAACAGACTGCTGAATGCACTCTCTGGTCCCCCCACAAATATATTACCAACCAAAACCAAAAAAAGGTAGTGGTGGTACCACTGGTAACAATGACAACCAGTCTTCACCACCTTTACTGTCCTCTCAGGGGCAGTTAAGTGTGTGTGTGTGTGTCTTGAATCCTCACTAACCTCCATCCCTATGTGCGAGTGTGAAACAAAGAGAGCCAAATCGCTATAAGAAAACAAACTGCTGACCACAATGCGGTTAGTGACTGGACGAAGAGGTGGAACAAATGTCCCTGCCCCCGCAACCACCCTTCCAGGATCGCCCACTGGTCTAATTGCACCAATAATTAAGTCAAACAGACCACACTGCATGCTGGAACAGCCCAAAACGCTACGTGACACAGTGACTACTCAGACTGTGAGCTGATAAAAGAATGCAAACATATCGCGCGACTGCTATTTAACCAAGGCAGGCCTTAACATTCTTTTCCGAGACAAGAGTTTTGATACACCTGCATTTGGAATTCCGTCCACAAACTTGCCTTTTTGCACAGTCGACAGACAGCCAGTGCTGACTAATGACCTTGAAATACCACATTATCGAATTCATACATCAGTTTCCCGACAGACAACACTCCTTCAGGGGGTGGGGATATGCCCCTGAAAATCGGCTAAAAGTAATTTCCCACCGCTGCATAAGCGCGTCTCACCCCCCCCCCCCCCAAACCCCACCCCCCAAACCCCACCCCCACCCCGCCTATTTCCACGTCTGGAGCAGCGACTCTTTTCACCTTGCTGTAATGACTGCTCTCTAGCCATTCATGGAGATGTGTTTGAGGAGGGTAAAAATAGAGGGCCTGACGGCGTGTCACTCAGCGTTAATTAGAAACGTCGGCTTTGTCTCCAGAGAGAGGGATGGAGGGAGGGAGGAAAGGAGGGATGGATGGAGGGATCGGGGACGACGGGAACAGGACTGTGGGGCCAGGCGGCTTAGGGACCCCCCGGCTGCCCCCTTACTGTCTCAGACACCCACCCACCCACCCCTCCCCCACTTTCCCTCTCTCTGACAGCTCTCCTCAGTGTCTTCACATGCTGTCACAGTGCATTTTACAGATGTCCCCAGAGCCCACACCCACCCATGACTCCTACTCACACACACACACACACACGCGCGCGCACACACACACGCACACACACACACACACACACCTTGCCCATATCACACCATGCCATGCCAGTGACACGAGTTCAGTCATCCCAAAATCTGTTAAGTCTGCCTCTCTCTTCACTTCCCTCACTTGCACCAGTTGAGCCACCACCAACAGGACTACCCACACACACACACACACACACACACACACTTGCAGTCACACACAGAGTTCGCACCTCACTGTGCCCTCATCCTGACACTCACGCCCCAATACCCTCTGTGTCACAGCCACCCCCTGACCATCACACAGAGGGCCACACACACACACACACACACACACACACACACACACACACACACACACACACACACAAAAGGCTGTTATAACACACACACACACACAGGCTCACACATACAAACATGTGCATGCCCACTCAAACCGCCTTGATTTTTTCTGAGAAAAAAAAAAGATAAAAAAAAAAAAAAACAGTCCAGCTGGCAAGCGTGTTTATGTTAAAACACACACACGCATACATACACACAGATGAAAACACTTCCACATGCAAAGCCTGATCATGCATGCATGCATGGTGACCATGATCCCCCTCAGCACTTGCACCAGACATTGCCAGCCCTCTGCCATCCATAGAATACACACACACACACAGTTCAAGGGCAGCCCACTCACAGCACACAACACAAAGGCAACAAATGAGACAAAGCTCCACTGTAATTCGATATGTCATTATCAGGCAGAATACTAATTTCACCTGCGGCTAGGCAGCGTAATAATCCAAGCTGACCATTAGCCTAACACGATTTCTAATTAGCATAGCTATCAGTATTTTCAACTCTCATTCTTAAAAAATACACGGACAGGTCCTACACCAGCTTGCCTGAATGCCGCTCAGCTGCCTGAAAAGGCTCTCACTGATTGTGCTGGGTTTTCCCTCAGCCGTAAGTGTCTATTTTACAAAGTAAAAGTCAAGAAATTTCACAAGCTAAAAAGTTGACTGTATTGAAGAACTTAATTTGCAGCTCAGCTGAATATTAGCTCACTGTTTATTGTGCATCATTAAGATGATGAAACATCATCTCCAGCCCAAAATGTTTTTTTTTGCTTTGAGAGAGAAGATACAATTTATCTGTTAAAGTGGCTTGTCATTATTTTAGAAGCAGGCAATTTATTTTATGATTCCCAACATTCTTCTCCAGTACAAAAACAGAAATAATGAGAAAAAAAAACAAGTTTTCAGAATAATTTCATGGAAGGATCTGATGCCCAAAGCTTGGTACCAGGAAAAAAAATAAACATCTTTTACTCCTCAGTGGTAAAATACCTCCATGCCAGCAAACACTATGAGTCAATGATATTCTCACAAGTGACTCAAAAAGCACAATATGTTCAGATGAGCTGACAGCAGAGTTTGGAAAAGGGAGCTTTTTTTGTGTCGTCTGCTGGCATGAGGGGACTGTGTAGATTGACCCGTCGCCTGGCTTTGACTTGCCTCGATTCTGTGAGCCCGGCGCAAACCCCACAAAGGTCACACCGACCGACTTCACTGAGCCTGGGCGCCGAGAGAGAGTGCCCAAGGGCACCTGCGATCTGCATGCAACTGGTTTGTTTCATTGCCAAGCGCTAATTTCACTGAGGCGCCACGTCAACCCTCTATTTACTGTGTTTGCCGATAAAAAAAAAAAGAAAAAGAAAAAACAAAGTCGGGTTTCGCCGGCGTAGCACATCTGAGGACGACGCCGCTCACGGTCCTCCAGGCCTCTTTCGACCTTACGTGTGACTGTGCCGATTTCTGCCTGCCTTTGTTTCCCCCCTTTTGTGGAATTATAGCATTGTCCTAGCTTCTCCCTTCCTTTTGATAAATAAAAAATAATGAAAGCCCCCAGAGCAAAAAAGAGAGAGAAATCTAATTCTAGCAATACTTCAAAGGAGTTTAACTGCATTAGAAAAGGGAAGGGTGTGTGTGTGTGTGTGTGTGTGTGTGTGTGTGTGTGTGTGTGTGTGTGTGTGAGAGAGAGAGGGGGGTGTGGGAGGGCTGGAGGAAACATCAGCAGAATCAAAAAAAAGAAGAACAGGAAGAGAGGAGAAAAAAGAAGGAAAGAACGGCAATAAATATCTAGCAAACGGATGCCTTCGGCGAGACCTCATTTATTGAACAAGAGAAAAAAGGGGGAATGGCTTTCCATGCGGAGGGACAAGCACTTCCTTCCTTTCCCACGTCTCCAGAGGAAACAGGAAGCGCTTTATTCTCCATAAAAATGACATTATGGATTTCTTCCGTCCCGCAAGACACTTTTAAAATTCATCGGATGGCTCCGTCCCATCCCATTGCATTAACTGTGTGACCATCGCGGCCCGACACACACGTCACACTGCGTTTAAGAGGAGGTGGCAGGGGTCAGTATACAGAGAGTCGCTCGGGGACCGTGGATAAAGTGCACATCCAATAGGCTCCAGAGGAAGAAAAAAAACCCCGCTAATGGTGTGTCAAGCTCTTAACGGGCGG